>NC_089849.1:86005978-86223478 GCF_035609145.1 Eleutherodactylus coqui
GTTGGGCGAGAGGTTCCCTTTGCTCACTGTCAATCAAGTTTGGCAACTTGGATTGAGTGAGCAGTAGGGATGCCTACTTGACACATTCATAGCTGTGCAAACTAAGAAGAGGGGGAAAGAGAGACATCGTTGGAGTCAGCAGAGCTGCAATCTATGTAGGTGACCCAACTGACGTGAGCACATCGCAGCTCCTATTTAACAAGGGGAATGGTTACACCCAGTTATCAATTTATTTATATAGTCCCCAGGAGGAAAATCACAAACTTTGGTTTAAATAGAGCCTTCTGTAACCATGCAATGTATTTGGTTTCTAAGTGTTATTGATCTTCTATGTCTTATTGTACTAGGCGAGTCCAGGAGTCTCTGCGAGACATGAAGCTGCTCTTGGATATGTATCGTTCTGCACCCAAAGAGCAAAGGGATAAGGTGCAACTGATGACGGCAGAAAGGAAGAGCAAAGCAGAAGTAAAGGGGAAAATAATTCTGTTACAACATCTTGATCAGAATATTTGGATATATCATGTCTATCTTTTTTTTTTTTTTTTTTTTTCTTCTTCCCCCTATAAGCTGGAAGAACTTCGCCTGCGGCACAGAGAACTAGAAGAGAGAGAACGCAGGGACAGCAAAAAAATGGCGGATGAGGATGCTTTGCGCCGAATGAGAGCAGCAGAGGAACAGACAGAGGCTTTGCAGAAGAGATTGTCCACGGCCAAACAAGTGAGTGCATAGCTGCACCATGATGTAAAACATAGTTATTGACTGTGGACAACTGGAGTTATCACTTGTCCCCTTTTATAAAATGTTGTTTTGTTACAAGGGAACCCTGAGGAGTCCCACTGTTGGGACTCCCAGCAATCAGCTGTAATCTGTTGGGGAAACTGGCAGAAAGTGTTCAATTTTCCTGCGGCACTTCCAGAAAAGTGAAGCATTACGTGATTGCCATTGAAACTTAATAGGATGTCTGTATAATCAATGGATGTGTACTGCTGTAACTGATACCCATTCTCGCTAATAGAGGAAGGTTCCCCAATCAGGACCCTCCTCTGTTAACCCACTTCGTCAGCTTTCCATTGGGAATTAGTATTAATATGTACATTGTCTCCTGTCAGGAGGAAGAGGCTTTGCTCTCAGAAATGGACGTCACAGGCCAGGCATTTGAAGATATGCAGGAGCAGAATATCCGTTTGATGCAGCAGCTGAGGGAGAAAGATGACGCCAACTTCAAGCTGATGTCTGAAAGGATCAAATCCAACCAGATCCATAAACTTCTCAAAGAGGAGAAGGAAGAACTAGCAGACCAACTGCTCACCCTGCGTACACAGGTATAGTGTGTTTAGAGCAGCCACCAGAAATGGCGACTTCAAGATATCCTTTCATCTCTATACAATGCAACATATAGTCCAATTTACTTTTCTTATCATTGGTTCAAACAGATGGCAATCCACTTAGTGTTCCTGTGTCATCAAAGCAAGGGCCTGGTGTTTGCACCTTGTGGCTATCTTTGGACATAATGGGGAATTGTTAAGTGCTATCTTGGAGACTGTATCTGACCAATGATGCATATTTAAGAAACTGCTGGATCTTCTGCTGTGTCTCAAGCTACTTGTGATTCCAGGTGGATGCTCAGCTACAGGTACTGCGAAAGCTGGAGGAGAAGGAGCATCTTTTACAGAGCAGCATTACCACAGGGGAGAAGGAGCTGACTCTGCGCACACAAGCGCTGGATCTCAGTAAACGCAAGGTAATGACAATACATTCATCTCGCAACTTCTTAAAAGACGTTTTACCAGAATAATAAGTTATCCCCTATCCACAGGATAGGGGATAACGTATTGATCTTGGGGGTCTCACCGGTGAGATGCCTGCCGATCTCCACATGTCTCCTATGTATATTACATTGTATTCCCTGCAGTTCCGCCTCTGGTCTGATACTTGTCAAACGCCATCTTGATCTTTTAGATTAACACCCTTATTTCTCTTCCCCTATGCTGTGGTAGCAATCCCATGATGCATCAGCACAGCATAATATGACCAGCTAGAGCCAGTACCATCTCTGCCTGTGAAGAGGACAGTAGAATTATCGTCTGCTTATATATTAAAGGAGATGTCCCGAGGCAGCAAGTGGGGTTATACACTTCTGTATGGCCATAATAATGCACTTTGTAATATACATTGTGCATTAATTATGAGCCATACAGAAGTTATAAAAAGTTTTATACTTACCTGCTCCGTTGCTGGCGTCCTCGTTCCCATGGAGCCGACTAATTTTTGGCCTCCGATGGCCAAATTAGCCGCGCTTGCGCAGTCCGGGTCTTCTGCTGTTCTCTATGGGGCTCCGTGTAGCTCCGTGTAGCTCCGCCCCGTCACGTGCCGATTCCAGCCAATCAGGAGGCTGGAATCGGCAGTGGACCGCACAGAAGAGCTGCGGTCCACGAAGATAGAGGATCCCGGCGGCCATCTTCAGCGGTAAGTATTGAAGTCACCGGACCGCCGGGATTCAGGTAAGCGCTGTGCGGGTGGTTTTTTTAACCCCTGCATCGGGGTTGTCTCGCGCCGAACGGGGGGGGGGGGGTTAAAAAAAAAAAAACCCGTTTCGGCGCGGGACATCTCCTTTAACCTAAATAAGCTAAATGTACAGTCATGAAGAATATACTATGTGCCAGGAGCTTCTAATCATCAGCAATTTCTGTGCCTTCCTGTGTAGAACAGTCCATGTAATTTCATCATTGACCCCGTAAGGATACCGTAGTATTACATTATACCGCGACATTCTATCAAGTCACGCCACAGGCATGGTTTGATGAGAAATCAGCCATGGCAATGTTGAGGCGTTAAGAAGGCCACAAGTTGGACCTTGCAAAAGTAATTGGGAGATGTAAATGCTGTTGTCAGAACTTACAGCATTTATCGGGTTAACAGGCACGATCAGCATTACCACGGGTGTCAGCTGTGAGAAACAGTCGGCACCTGCACTGCACGGAGAGGTTTTAGCCTGAACGCAGGGGATGGGACTGTGTACGTCCTGTTTCGTTAAGGCCTCATGTCCACGGGATAAAAATCTGCAGTGTTTTTTCCCGCACGCGGATCCGCGCCCCATAGGGATGCACTGGACACCCGCAGGTAGTTAAATACCTGCGGATGTCATTTTTCCTTTCAGGAGCGGATCCGCGTGCGGGAAAAAAAACGCGACATGCTCCATTTTCGTGCGGGTCTCCCGCGGGGACGGCTCCCGCAGGCTTCTATGGAAGCCGTCCGGATCTGCGGGAGACCCGTACATGAATTAAAACTTACCTGTCCGGACGCTGCGGATCTTCCCTCCATGGCGGCCGGCTCTTCTTTCTTCAGCCCGGCGGACGTGCCCGGCGCATGCGTGCGGCACACTGCCGGTGTGCCGAGCACATCCACCGGGCCGAAGAAAGAAGATCTGGCCGCGACTGAGAGAAGATCCGCAGTGTCCGGACAGGTGAGTTTAATTTTATTTTCAGCCTCATGTCCCTGGGAAAAGAGGGACCCGCTGCGGATTCTGCATGGAGAATCCACGGCGGGCCTGATTTTCCCCGTGGACATGAGGCCTTAGGGGTTAAGGGAGAGAACAGAAGAAGTAATACTAGCTGATTATGTATTTAATATTCCCACTAGAGAGAACAGGCTTAATGAATGGAGCGCTTTGCGGTTTAAAAAAAAAAGTGTCCCTTTTAAGATCTCCCCTGGTCACTTCATAAAGGGACGGCCCGCCGTGCGCCTTTGGATTTTGCCTGCTTTCCTTGGCTTTTCTCAATACCTCTTCCTCATTATTTTGTGCCAACGTTCCTGACGTTTACTGAAGATGGACTCATTGCTGAGCTGCGGGGAGATGTGGCATAGATGCATTTTAATCTTTGGCTGCTCCTCAGGCGTGCTAGAGAGAACATGAGATTATCGGCTGATGTTCGCTTCTTTGTACCATTGTCGCTCATTCTCATTCCATGATTACCAAACATACGTTTATCCTCTTCTAGGCAATGGAGGCCTCACAACAAGCGGAGGAGCTGCGTGTTCAGCTGGAGCTGTCGCAAAAAAAGCTGCAAGACCTTCGGGTAGAAATTATAGAAAATAGCTCAAGCCGGGAAAAGGACGCATTCAACTACAAGAGGGCGCAGGTAAAACGGGAATGCTGTCTGACTATTGGATGACCGGTCAGAGATCTGTTCTGTCTATGGCAAATATGATGGCTTGGATAAAAACTGTAGAGCCTTCAGTCGATGTGGTTGAAGAGGTTTTCCTATATAAAGCATTGATGGCATATCCACAGGATATGACAAAGATTCCTGATTTACGGATAAACTAGAAGTTTCTTGACTCACTTTTGCTGATGCAAAGTGGCCGGCAGCTAGTATTGGCTTCAATGGAGAACTGACTGCTCTTGCACGTGGTTGTCTCCATTAAAATATGCTCCTCATGTGCTGTAGTTGTGGTATAAATCAAAATTGACACTCCTCTTGAGACTGGGTTATATGCTAGCACTTTGTGAATAAATCGGTTGGGTCTAAAGTGTGTTTCTTGTAAGAATATGGGTCAGAAGGGTATTGTTTCTTCTTAAAGAGCACCTAGAAGGGGTCTGAGGAGACGTATAAGGCTGTGCATACTCCTCTGGGAAATATGCAAATGAGAAGATGGAGCAAGATCTCTGCAGCACCACCTATTGGATGGCGGCATTCCTGCAAGTCAATTTGAGACATTAAATAATAACGATTGGAAAGCAGCATTAGGGAGAGATGATACCATTCCTGACACACTTCTGTAGGCTGAAACTAGACATCGAACGAGAAGCTAACGAGTCGTTGGGTCACGTTTAGACCAAATGATTATCGTTCACTTTCGCTCGTTCGAAATAATAATCATTATGTCTAAATGCACCTTAACTTTCTATCAGGAAATCTTGGAGTCCATTGAAGATTCCTGTTGACTTTCTAATCATAAATATGCCGAACATAACACACATTCATCAGGCCCCCTAACCCTCATTTTTATTGCACCCTGGATAGTCTTCTAGCCAATGACCTAATTCAATCTATAACGTGTCCATAAGACCATTCTGAATAAGGATGAACTCTACAGTGTTATCTTGTGGTTTTGCAATTAAAGCAGGTTTCATCACCAACATAGAAAGGGGTTCTTTACTGTAAGAGCAGTTAGACTGCGGAACTCTCTGCCTGTGCACGTGGTGATGGCAAAATCCATAGAGGAGTTTAAAAGGGGACTTGATGTCTTTCTGGAGAAGGACATTGCAGGATATAAATCTTAGGTTAAGTGTCAATCCGGGTATACAGGCAGGTAGGAACTATTAGGGGTTGATCCAGGGAACAGTCTGATTGCCATTAGGGAGTCGGGAAGGAATTTTTTCCCCCAAAGGGGCGATTTGGCTTCTGCTGTTGGGGTTTTTTGCCTTCCTCTGGATCAACACAGTAGGATAGACAGGCTGGACTAGATGGACATTGTTCGTTAGGCCAAATGAAGACAATGTTACTATGTTAACCTATGGCTCATTGGTTTGACTTCACTATCATTAGAGATGGTTCATGGTATTCTACCTGTTGGCCTTGAGTGGGCAGAGCTGCTGGACTCCCTATTTAGGTCCTGACTGATAAGATCTTTTTACATGTAATTGTACCCGTAGCAACTGGTATATACTTTCTGTAACACAAGCTTTGTTTCTTGCACCTCACTGTTTGTAGAGACTTGTGAGTTTATCCCTGACTGTGTATTTTGTAACGTTAACTAAATTGCTCTATAATAAAAAGAGATTAGATTTTTTTTTTTTTTTTTAATTAAAAAATTGACAAGGTACTTGGTTTCAGTAAGCATCAAGTTTAACCCCTTGATTCTTTTGGCTTTACATGCATGCCCTCCAACATCAGGTTTTGTAAAGAGGGGCATCAGGAGTCAATACCACTCCATACATGGTACCGGATGTCGCAAATAGGCAGAAATATGTGGCGGCCCTGGGTACCTTCTGAAAGCCCTAGGCTACTATGACAACTGAACGACACTTAGAGATTTCATTTAAATGCCGCCGTCAGAATAGAGCTGTTTTGCGCATGTGTGATCACAGCTCCATTCAATTTTATGGGGCAAACACCAATTGACGCGCTCATCAATCTTCCTCCATGCCATAGTAGTAGAATTCACGCATTCACACCAGCAGGCAGATGAATCTTGGGATGGCTGATTCTCCTGCAGGGGGGGCGTGTGACTGCTGGGACCCCCAGTAATCCAAATTTACTGACATTTATTCCTTATCCTGTGGAGAGGGTATAAATGTCTTTAGTGGACAAACCCCTTAATTACACTCTTGTTGGGCAGTATCATGTCTTGAGATACTGTGTTAAAGAAAACCTTCTGAAGCATTAGACCTCTCTCACACAGGTGGCCGTGTTTTTTCAGTATTTTAGAACGGCGTTTTTAAACGCTTTTGACAGCGTTTTTAACTCACCACATCATTGCAATGGGTGATGTGATGTGCTATTTAAAAAGTGCGGAAACACCGAAAAATAGCACGCGTTTGATTTTAACACACATTAGAAACACCACGCTAAAATGCTCTTCTGAGGAGCCCCAGTGAAATCAATGGAGGCTTAGTACAGCGTTTGGCGGGCGTTTAAAACGCCCACTAAACGCTGTAGAATAACACCTGGCGAGAGTGGCCTTGGACCTGTGCTTGTTAGTCTTTGACCTAAGTTGCTGAGCGGTGCAGCCAACATATTGCAGATTACATGGGCACTCTAAAAGGGGTATTACAAAATTGAATTCGTAATTCATGGTGGTGCTAATATTAAAACCCCTTTATGTAACCACCGCTTTATAATTATAGTAGCTCCATGTATGGGACAACAGACGTCTACCTTGTTTCGCTGAAAATAAGATGTACCCTAAAAATAAGACCTACCCTGATTTTTGGGGTGGGGGATTTTCGGGGAAGCTTTAAATATATATTCCTAGCTGCATTACTTACCTAGCAGGCACAGTCCAGGTCCCTCCCTCTGCGGAGCTCTGAAGCACTTCTTGCAGTTCTCAGCCGCCCACAGAAGATCACTTTCTGGGTTCGGGATTCATAAATCCCACCTCCAGGAAGCAATGGCTCTGATTCGCTAAGCAGCACTCGAAAAACCAATCACAGCCAACGCATTGGTTCATTGGGCGCTGCCATGATTAGCTGAGCAGCACTTGAAAACCAATTGGAGGCATCCCTTCCTGGAGGTGGGATTTATCAATCCCACACCCAGAAGTGATCTTCTGTGGGCGGCTGAGGACTGCAAGAAGCGCATCAGAACTCCGTAGAGCAGTGGGAGGGACCTGGACAGAGTCTGCTAGGCAAGTATAAGAACCCCCCCCCCCCCGAAAATAAGACCTAGTGCAACGTTTGGGGCAAAAATCAATATAAAACTGTAGACTTCCCATATGTAAACACACCTATGATAGCGGGGAGTTGATTTGTCTCTTTGACGCCCACCTGCTGCAATCTACATAGTGCAAGTATATATTTCCCATAATGGAGCTCCTATATGTAACCCACAGCGTGTCGGGGATAATCCCCCTCATTGTGCCATACACACCAGTAACGTTCCCGGCTCTTCCCTAGTACTTTATAACCAGAATAAAATGCAGTCCCCCAAATTCTGCCGTCTGTGGCCCATCATCCCCAATGCTTTGTTCTATGCATGCTTAAACTCTCCAAATTGCTTTTTGCCCATTCAGGAAGATATTTCTCGCCTTCGAAAGAAACTGGAATCCACCAAGAAGCCTGATCTCGTGCCAACGTGTGATAAGATCTTGATGGAAGAAATCAAAGAGTGCAAGGTAACAATTGGTCATTGGACTGTGTGGCCGTCTGGTTGTGCAATGGCGCGGTCTCCAGCCCTTCTTCTCTTCTGAATGATCTTCTACAGTGTTTCCTCAAAAATAAGACACTGTCTTATATTACTTTTTGCCCCAAAGAAGGCACAGTGTCTTATTTTGTGTGTGTGTGTGTGTGTGTGTGTTATACTTGCCTGGACCGTGGCGTCCCGATGCCTCGTGATGGTCTATGGCGGCGCTGCGGCAAACTGCAGTCATCTCTGCTCTGACATCTCAGCTTCTTCCTGGTGATGGGGCTTGGAATACCCCGCCTCAAGCAAAGCGAGCGCTGTGATTGGATTGAGCGCCAGCCAATCAACATCACTGAATGGCTATGATTGGCTCATCGAGCACTGGGTTCGATTGGCTGGCGCTCGATCCAGTCACAGCGCTCGCTTTTCTGGAGGTGGGGTATTCGAAGCCCCATCACCAGGAAGAATCTGAGATGTCAGAGCAGAGGATACTGCAGTTTGCCGCAGCGCCGCCGGAGACCATCGCAAGGCATCGGGATGCCGCGGACCAGATTAGTATTTTTTTAGTATGCAGGTTCGCTAGGGCTTATTTTCAGGGGGGCTTATATTTCAAGCCTCCCAGAAAACCGGGATAGGGCTTATTATTGGGGTAGGTCCTATTATTGGAAAAACACGGTAAGCTGATTTATGACTAAATCAGAGTTCGGTGTGTTTCTCTGCAGCTTATTGCTTATAACCATAGGCCCACATTTATGATGCAGTTTACAACCGTTACGTTATAAACTATGCCAAAACTCAGGACTCGTTTAATGCTAAAATTGCAACTTTTTAGTCACCAGTTTTCAAAAGCGCTGAGGAAAGGGCGCCTGGCTTTCACTGATTGTGCATAGGTTCAAAGTTTTTTAACCAGAAAACAGTGCAAATTTTTGTGTAATACTAATTTTCTGACTTGTCTCAAATGCAATAAATTTATTAAAAGGTGTGCACCATTTAGTATGTTTGGCACAAGTCCCACCCCGTTCCTTTTTCTTCTTCTGGCGTCAAAAACGGCAGGCTTAGTGGGACATAGTCTGTATTTGGAATCTTCTAGAGTACATTTCTAATTCATTGTTGACCTCTGTTGTTGTCTACACGTCTTTGATTAGAATACATTTAAGATTATTAAAGACATATTTTGGAATGATTCTTTGGATGAAATAAGTGTATTCTGTGTGCAACAGAACCCCCTCCACTCAAAGTGGAGAATATACAGCTGTTTCCCAGGCACAGCTCCCTGCTATTGGTAGTGGTTGTGCCTGGAATTGCAGCTTAAGGCCCAGTGTCCACGGGCAGATTTTATTTATGGAATCCGCGTGGGTCATGTGCAGCTCTAGCCGCCTATAGAGGAGCATTGGGCATCCGCACTTCATTTAAGTCCTGCGGATTTGATTTTAAATGAATGAAATCACTGTGATGTATGTAACATGTAGTTCACTGCCTTCCTAATTCCACACCTTCTCTTCTGCAGTCACGACTCACGTGCCCTTGCTGCAACTCCCGCAAGATGGATGCTGTCTTAACTAAGTGCTTCCACGTCTTCTGCTTTGAGTGTGTGAAGACACGATACGACACAAGGCAACGCAAGTGCCCTAAGTGCAACGCTGCATTCGGAGCAAACGACTTCCATCGCATTTACATCGGCTGAATGGGCGGCATCTCGCCGGGTCCTTCATGTATATGTCAACTCTGCGCCCTGGTTTACGGACAGATGTACCATACGCCAGCCCTGTGTCACACACACACTGTTCTCCATCTCTACATTGTAACACTTTCTCTCCAGATAAGTCGTCTTAAGAAGCCCTGTCCGACAGGACGCAGCGCCTGGATGATGACACGCCGATGATTCTGGCAGATCCACTTTCCATTTTATTGGGATGACCGGTGAACGGATCCTTCTGGGGAGGCTGTGATACAGAGACGGACGGACTCTTTGGCAGTTGGATGTTTGGGATTTTTTTACGTAACTAAACACAACTCTGTTGTATCATACATGACATGGAAATATTTATTTCAAGAGCAACTAATCTGATCGATCATCGGTTTCCAATAACTACTCCTTAGTACTTACAGATCAGATGAGATCGGGCATCACAGGAGATTTGCAAAGGTGAATCTGTCGAGGACCAATATTGAAAGACCAGTGAATAGCAAAGCATACCATGGTTCAGGATAGAGATGGGACGTTTAAAGGGGTGGTGATGAGATTAAAAAAGAAATGGCTGCAGTCTTCCAGAAACAGTTGCCACTTTTGGCCATAGAACAAGTCTGGTATTGCAGTTCGTCCCTATTGGCCTGCACAGGGATGAGCTGCATTACCAAACAGCCCATGGACCACACTGGCACTTGATCTGTAAGACAGCAGCCATGCATTTTACATAACTACCAAGTGCATTACACAGAGCAGAGGTAAGAGCGAGCAGCTTCCAGGGCGGAGCAGAATCGTAATCGCATGCTCCGTCCAGAGGTAATATGGTGGCTTAATGTTCAATGGACACATAATAAATGCAACTGGGATTTCCCTTTTTTATTTTTTTGCAATCCACTGTATCGGTGGCACATATTAGTGTCTGACTGCTGGCACCTCACTTATCGCAGTTGGCAGTATAAATACACATACGTATATATTGCTGACACTACATGAACTCTGATCTGGTATAAGGCTTGGTACTCGATACTAGAGAGGTCATGTAATGCAGCTGCTCAGTATGAAATGGAAGCCTAGACGAGGAGGAGGGATGCTCACATGCACCTTTCACAGCAGGCAACGAGCTTTTGCACATACAGTACAAGGGGAATCCGGCCTCTTTGACTTGTCACATCGGGGTTCTTACTGTGGATGTTGAGGATGATCTGTGTCCTGGTTTTATTCTGCCATCGTGTCTTGCTGCGACGTCCCGCATTAGTCGTGGTGCTTGTGAGTAAAGTGTGATTAGAGGCTCAGCGCACTGAGGAAAGGTTACATAATACTAGCTGGTAGTTCTGGTGATGGAAGGAGTGTGGGGTCCAGGGTGGTTCTGCCTACTTATGAAATGCTGCCTGTATTGTTGGAGTCAAATAAATTCTTCCTTTTTTTTTCCTGTATTTATTTTAAAATGGTTATTTTGGGTTCAGATATTGATAAAATGATGCTTTTCTGCTGTGTTCACACTGAGCGCTTTTTGGCAGAGCATTTTATGTTTGCTGTATAATCTCCTCCGCGCCGGGGCTGGGTCGTAGACGCTGATGATACTGAACATGTAGCAGCGCTCCCCGTGAGACAGGCCCTGAAAGGCATTGCAGGAAAAGGAAGGTTAGCTTTCTACTGCACCCCATCATTATACCTCCTGTCCGCCCTTCCCAGATGACCAGAAAAAAGGCATGGTTTCTTCTATCTTCAGGCCCTTTTACACGGGACGACCTGTTGGATGCAGGTTCCCGTACAAAGGAATGATCATCGCTAGTGAATGGCGTAGCAGTGGCTCGGGGATCATTCCAACCCACCTCAATTCACAGTAAACAGGCAGTTTGTAAATGATACTGCCTGTTTACACGGGCCGATCCGTCGTTCAGGTTTTTGCATGCAGAAATGAGAAGCGAGCGAATTCTCATTTGTCCAGTTGGTGCTGCGTTTACACTGAACTGTAATCCCTCAGATTCTCGTTGGATGCAAGAACCTGAACCATTTATCAGCCCGTGTATAAGGGCCCGTAGATTAAAGGATGAAACAGAGGCGTAGCTAAAGGCTCATGGGTTTGGGTGTAAAAGTTTTTATCTTGGGCCCCCCCCCCCCCCCAACTTCTCTTAACCCCTTAACGCAGAGGCGTCACGTGAAGCTCCTGGGCCCCAATGCAAAACCTGTAACAGGGCCCCCAACTATAATGCTTTTTCATAGTACTGGGCTCCCTACATGGAAAAGAGAGGCCTTATGGGTCCCCTGAGGCTCTTTCCCCTATAGTCACACCAGTGGGATGAAAACGGATTGTTCTACCATTGACATAAATCTATGTTGACATCCGTGCTTAGATTTGTAGTCTTCAGCTCTCTCATAGGAACCAAACGACAGTAATCACAGAAGTCCCGAATCTGGGACATCACACACCCCAATGACTATATAATGGGATCCCTCTGATTCTTGTCATGCTGCACTGCCATGCTGCCATCTTAGACCGACTTTGCTCTGAATGGAGCCTTCAACACAGATGTGAACAGAGCCTAGGCTGTGTAATACCCACCAAGAGGACCTCTGAGACCATACGAAACTTTTCCATCACTGTACATGGCCTATAAAATAATGGCTGTGTGTGATTTGGTAAGTTCCTGTAGTGTAATCCAATAGCTTTCCTTGTTATTGACTAGTAGAGGCCAGAACCGCAAGTGAAGTAGCCGTGTATAACTAAGCTGTTCTTGCCGCTACTGGTCTTACTGCAGAGGGCCGAGTTGTGAAGTTTTACTGGCAATCTTCAATGGGGGAAAAAAGTGTGCAAACTAGCTCTCTGAGATGGTGACCACTTTCTTCCTTCTGGAGGAGAGCTAATTTGCACACTTTTTCCCCTATGGAACATTGCGTGTAAAGGGCCATTTATACAGGACCATTATCACGCAAAATGCCTTCAAACGAAAGAAAATGCGCAATAATCACATCTAAATGTAAAGCGATTGTTTACTTTTTGTGTTTCGCTCACTTACAACCAGCATAAAAATCACCGATGATTCGCTCCCTTCTCACCGCGTGTGAACGCTCCATATTGAACGTGAGCGACACGTCAGTGGGCATCTGCCTGTCTGAACATTCTGCCCGAGCAGCTAGCGGTGACGTCACCCACTCGTTTAGCTGACAGTCGTCCCATGTAAAAGGGGCATTAGTCTCCATGCCTTAGCTGAATCTCGTCAGTGTGGTACCCAACATCGCCATGTGTGACAGAGATGCAGCACTCCACTCAATGTGCCACTTACCCGCAGTAGTGACTGGTGTCTTTCCATCTTTGGGATTTTGATATCCTTCATGTTACAATTTATTCTTTTTAACTCTCTTGGATTCTGAAACACAAAAAAGATTCATAATAAACCTTCATAATGACACTAGAGCAGGCAATAAAAGCTTTAACCCGTTCACGACCGAGCGCCATAGATATCCGTTGTTTGCTCCATAGTAAAAATACGTAGTGGGATTAAAGCTTCAGCTCTTGCAATTACGCAAGAGCAGGTTGGCTGGGTACTTGGTTGTCGGAAACCGAAGAAGACTCAGAAGATTAGATAGAAACAGTTCATAGCTGCTTCTGCCTTCTCTTTTGCAGGCCACATCGCACTCAGCAGAGCCGTTTCCTGCATGTGCTCCGGCAATCCCATCATACCCCAGCATGTCAGAGCTGTAGGAACATAGCAACTGTTAGTGACTACTGTCACACTAGGGGGGATGGCTTCCCCTGTAACATGGCTATTTAAAAAATAGCCCCATATGAAATGGAAAAAAAAAACACTATAAGAACACTTCTAATTAATTCCATGTAACCTGGAGTTGAATCCGTTGCGGGGTAGGTGGATTTAGCTGCAAAAAAGTCTGCAGCAGTTACAGTGCAGGCATTATGGATAGGGAATTCCCATCAACACACTGCGGGGGACAGCTGCAGCATAATTGCCCTGCACTGCACACTTCAGAGCGTCAATACATGCTTTACTCCTTCAAGGGAAGAGGTGAAATCTGCACTGTTTGCAAAGCAAGGCCGGAACATGTGAACCTACCCTGATGGCTGCGGTCACACGGAGCGAACATTTCACGGAATGACCGCAGCGGGACCGCACGGAAATACCGTGAGATTTCCATGGCAGAAATGCAGCTGCAAAACTCGCACCGTTCGGTACGGGTTTTGCAGCGGCTTCGCCGCCTGCATTTCGCTGCGGCTGTCTCTCCCCATAGAGAGGAGAGATGGCGATAAAATTGACATGCTGCGGCTTTGAATTGTGTGCGACATGTCAATTTCATTGCGGCTGGATGAGATTTTTGCAAATCACGTCCACTTTGCTGGTTTATCCTAGGATAAAAATTGCTAGCGGAATTTCCGTGCAGAAAGTCCGCCCCGTGGGAACCCAGCCTAACTGTTCCAATTATGGCTGAGGCAAATATGTTGCAATGTGGTTTTTGAATAAAATATTCCTCATGTTGAAAGGGTTAAAAGGGTTGGCCCCTCTCTCTAGGGCAGGGGTGGGCAATTAATTTTCCCATGGGGCCACATGAGAAATTGGAATGGTTTTAGAGGGCCAGACCAACAAATTCCCCGCTATGTCTTCGACCCGTCTCGTTATAGTTCGCCTGGAGAGGGGCACATTTGCGAATGCTTCTTTTTTCTCAGGACAAATTAGCGCTGCAGAGTCCACCAAACATTCTTTGACAAACTCCCCATCAGAGAATGGCTTACTGTTTCTTGCAATTTTGTAGGATACTACAAAGCAGGTCTTTACGGCTGCATCCCTGGATGAGTGAAGCTTTTTAAAAAATCCTTGCTGACTTTGCAGTTTTGCTAGCAAATCTTCAGATACCCGTGCCCGCTCTGCCTCCGTCAAGTTCTTGTATTTCTCTCCGTGTTTAGTCTCATAATGGCGATGCAAATTGTAATCTTTAAATACAGCTATCTGCTCTCCACAAACTAAACACACAGCTTTACCTTTGGTTTCAGTAAATAGATATTTAGAAGTCCATTCTTTGTTAAAAACTCGGCATTCTGCATCAATTTTTCTTTTTTTAATGTTAGCCGCCATATTTAAGGGTTAACAGCTAACCTCGGAAAATAGATTTTTTTAATACACAGTAGTATGCTCCTAGGAGAGGGCACAGAGAGCTGCCCCAAGAAGAGAGATTAAAAAGTGAATATTATTAGTATTATTATTCTAATTACAATGCAAAGGGAAAAGTCCTGACACTTACCAATGACGAGCGTGGAACGATTGTCCTGGCACTCCCCAAGGTCCGCAACGAGCATCCTGGCACTCAGAAGTTACAGTGGCATCACTTACTCAGCATCGGGAAGCAGTGAAACTACAAACTCCGAAGCCTTGTCCATTTTGTTAACTTATGTGCTGTTTAATAAAGTTATTCAAGCCTACGTCATTGGTAGAGGTGCTTGAATAAGTAAGGCCTGAATAACTATTAGCACAGCACAGAAGTGAACAAAATGGACAAGGCTTCGGAGTGCATAGTTTCGCTGCTTCCCGTTGCTGACACCGGACTCATTGGTGAGTCACCAGGACACTCTTTGCGGGCCGGTCCGAGCTATTCAGCGGGCCGGATGTGGCCCGCGGGCCGTGCTTTGCCCAGGTCTGCTCTAGGGTGTATTCACACATGACCGTTCTAGGCATGTGAATGCAGTTATTTCTGCAGCAAGTGCTTGGATTACTGCAAGACCAGATTAATGGGAAAGTTTCAGAAACTTCTGCCACATGCAAACATTGCCTCCCAGGCAGTCTGGGTGTTACTTTAAGGCTAAGGAGCTCTACTTCGATCACCATGGGGTATTTGTACAGAAGATCACCACTGACCAACTTTAGGCAATAAGGTGGAACATTTTTCACAGCAAGCCCTACCCTGTAATACGGGCCGTGCCCTCAGGACTACAGCTAGACCTCTTAGCCAATGACAGACTGCGGCTCTTGGATTTGCCAGACGCTTGTCCAACAGTGAGTATGCGAGGTCCACTCCTTTTGCAGGAGACTCCCGGACATTATACAAGGTTTGCAAATATGCCTAAACCCAGGAAAAAACTTTGAAGAGTTCTGGTAATTTAATTCTAAGAATACGCCTAATTTTGGATCTTGAAGGGGCTATCCCAAGATCAACTTTTATCACGTAGCCACAAGATCAGTGGTAGTCTGATCAGTAGGAGTCGCACCACTGAGACCACCACTGGTCCCATCTCCCCCTCTCCTTCCTGCACCCTCCCACAGTAAAGAGGAGTCTAAATGGTCTATTCGATGCAGTGAGGCTGTCGGAGATGGTTGTTTATAAGAGCTTGGGTATTTCCGACAGCTCCTCCTCACTGCGGGGCGTACAGGATCCTTGTTCTCAGGGTTATATGGGATCTATTCTGTGGTTATGCTCTAAAGGTTGATTTTGGAACAACGTATCCCACCAACATACTGATCCTCAATGTATAAGATGCCTTTTTATGAGCATTAGTGCATCTCGTACAATGGCCTCCTCAGCTCTGTGCATTTTACATGTAATGACGGCCGTCGTACAAATGAATCCTTCACAGTTCTTGTTGCTCCCGAGGCTCTACAACACCTTAGACCTGGAGCGCTACCTCCATATTGTCTCACCATGTGACTCATCGCCTCCGCTTTCTTCTTTTTGGTTTCTGAAACACACAAGAGCATACACGGATATGATGTAACTGTGACCACACAAGTCAGTGTTCAAACAAGTATATCGCATGTTTAAATGTCCGTATTCCATATGTAATCCTTGGCCTCATGTCCACGGTACAATTAACATTTAAAATCCGCAGCGTTTTTCCCGCACGTGGATTGGCGCACCATAGGGATGGATTGGACACCCACAGGTAGTTAAATACCTGCGGATGTCATTTTTCCCTTCAGGCGCGGATCCACAGGTGGGAAAAAATCCGGACATGCTCCATTTTCGTGCGGGTCTCCCGCGGGGACGGCTCCCGCAGGCTTCTATTGAAGTCCATGGAAGGTGTCTGGATCCGCGGAACAACCGTACCATATTTAAAACTCACCTCTCCGGACGCTGCGTGTCTCCCTTCCGTCGCGGCCGGATCTTCTTTCTTCGGCCCGGTGGATGTGCCCGGCACGATGCCAGCGGGCCAAGCACATCCGCCGGGCCGAAGAAAAAAGATTCGGCCGGGAAGGAAGGAAGGAAGAACTGCAGCGTCCGGAGAGGTGAGTTTATTCTTCTTTTTAGGCCTCATGTCCGCGGGGCAGGAGGAACCCGCTACGCATTCTACATGAAGAATCCGCGGCGGGCCTGATTTTCCCCGTGGACATGAGGCATGCAGTCCCCGAGGATCTACTCAACCATACTGACCGCACCAGGATCAGTCTTATTGCATCATTTAAAGCTCTTCTAGTGGGTCCGGAAAGCCTTCAGACCCCTTCACTTTATTTTTTACATTTTGCTATGCTGTGGTCTTGGGCAAATTAAAAAACATCAGTTATTTTGCTATCATTCCGTACTTAATACCCCAAAAGAAATGGCTAGCCTTAGCTAAAAAAAGACACATACCAAAAACTGGGCAATAAAGTAAGTCTATATAGTACATTATACGTGAGGCGCTCATGTTTGATGTTTGCTATAAAGAAAAAAATATGTAAGAAAAAAACATCTTCTGGGTTTCCACTATGTTTGCATTCCCGCTTATTAAAGGGTTTTTCCAGGGGTAATACTATTGATGACCTATGCTCAGGATCGGTCACCAATAGTTGATTGGCTGGGGTCCACCACTCATCAGGTGCCCACTGTCAGCGTCACAACACTGACCCCTGTGTGGTGGCTGCAATTTGTAATTGCAGGTGCAACTGTCAGTAGAATCCGTGAGAGCTGTGCCTGCAGTTACAAGCAGTGGCCACTACACAGGGGTCGGAGCATCAGTTTTATGCTACCTAGCCTGTGTGTTGTGTGGAACTGACAACATACGCCTGGTCAGCTGATGTCCCAAACAGCGGACCTTAGCCAATCAGCTATTCATGACTTATTCTGAGGATATGTCACCAATAATATCCTTCAGGGAACCCCTTTAAGGAATACACCTTCCAACCACAGGAAAAGAAAGCAAAAGGGAAGAGAAAGTAGAAGAGAGAAAAGGAGGGAGGTGGGGTGTCCTCAAACAAAACTCATAGAGCTACTTTGTGCTAGCTAGAGCATCCCGATTAACCCTTTCCAATCCACTGTCTGACGTCTTCCTACATTCTGATTGAAGCTTGTACAGCTCCAATGTCAGAAGACTTCCGACAGTGTATTCTTACCGTCTGTTGCCAGCCACTCCGCTGTCGAAGCCTCTCTGGCGCACACACACTGGCTTTAGCCAGCAGATGGCACCGTTATATAACAGCAAAAAGAGAAAGCCTTTTAGGAAACCCTGAATCCAAAATTGGATTGGAAAGGGTTAATCACTGGATAAACTAAGGAACATCATCAAATTCTTAAAGGAAAGCCCTTGGTTTGAGGAGTTGTGTTTGGCAGCAGATCCACCTAAAGCTGAAATCTCTAGCTCATACCGCATCTTGCTAGCAGAGGAGACAAAGGACGAAAAAGTGGGGTTTAAATCGTGCTGGGAAAGGGAGTTGGGGCACCCAATATCAGAAGGAGATTGGGTAAAGGCTTTAACTTTAACACATAAATTATCTATTTCCAACAAACTTCAGGAAACAAACTACAAATTGATCTCTCAATGGTATAGAGTACCATCTAAAGTAGGCAAGATATATCCACAGCAAACAGATAGATGCTGGAGATGCCTACTAGAGGAGGGGACTTTCCTCCACATATGGTGGTCGTGCCCTTTGATCCATAGTCTGTGGACAGATGTAAATAAACTTTATAACGCACTGACGCATGCTGGGATCACCTTCTCCCCTGAATTGGCCCTTCTGTTGATTTTCCCGGGTTCCATCTCAGGTGCAAGAAAAGGATTGCTAAGATTTTTCATTCTGACCATAAGACAGGTAATCCCGAAGTTATGGAAATCAATAACACCCCCATCCAGAGTACTTTGGTTAAAAGTCGTAGACACGGAGGCAATTAGAAGAAACCATAGCTACAGACGACAACAGATTTCAAAAATATTATGAAACATGGGCAATATGGCTAACACTACGTTCTTCCAGTCGACTTAGTGACTGGCTCCTTAGAGGGGAAATTTACCCTTAAGGCTGGATTCAGAGGACCGTATATCGGCTTGGTTTTCATGCCCAGCCGATATACGTCGTCTCTCTCTGCAGGGGGGGGGAGCCTGGAAGAGCCAGGAGCAGTGCTCTGAGCTCCCGCCCCCTCTCCGCCCCTCTGCACTATTTGCAATGGGGAGGGGCGGAATGGGGTGGGGCTAATTCACAAAACTTAGCCCCTCCCCTGCCCGCCTCCTTTCATTGCAAATAGTGCAGAAGGGCAGAGAGGGGGCAGGAGCTCAGTTCCTGCTCCTGGCTCTTCCATCCTCCCCCCTTCCCCCCTGCAGATGAGAACACCGTATATCGGCTCAGTGTGAAAGCCGAGCCGATATATGGTCGTCTGAATCCACCCTAAATCAGTAAGAAACTAGCAAAAGATTATATAATTAGGGCGGGCGGCCCGACCTGACGAACACAGAGAAGCTTTTCTTTTCCTTTTTTTTTTTCTCTTCTCTTTTTCTTTTTTTTTTCCTTTTCACTTTTCTTTATCTTTATCTTGAATAGTTGTTTGTTTTCGCTACTCTATGTCCTGATACTTTATACCTGCACAGGGAGGCTCTCCTTTCGAGGACCTCCTCAAACTATTTAGTTGATGTTGGATATAGTTTTATATAAGGAAGATTCGATAGTCATATAGTGAAAGTTATATGAACAAGATTTACTTTTTTTTTCTTTGCTGTGACTATGTGTAAGAAGCTGTTCTTATTGATTGATTGTACGACCAAATAAAATGCGTTTGAACCATAAAGGAAAGCCCTTCCTGTCCTGTTTGGTAGTATCTGCCCGTTTCATCTTTGTCTTCAGACACCACCAACTCCATTCTGCAAAGAAAGTCCATTTCTACAAGCCGTTCCATGAGAGCAGCGCCCTCCGGAGAGCAGCAGGCCGAGGGATCATCATACCCTTCCTAATCACCTGTACCAGGGATCATGGACAATGAGGGGATTTGGGGGAAGTTAGTGAGGTCCCAGTGATGGGGAAGATCCTATACCATAAAGAAGGTATTTGAGGGCATTGTGGCATTGAAGCCATTGCCAGCGGTCCTCAGAAACCAGGGGGCTACATCTTCTGTACATCCTTTGTTGGTCAAAGCTGATTATTCCTTGTATAGAGACAACAGCGCATGTTGCTAGTGTAACTGTACTGAATTTGCTGTGCCGTCCCCTACCAGTAGTAACTTCATGAAGTTGGAGAGTCAGCGGTTGTCCAGCGCTGGCGGATAACATGTAGAGTAGTTACTCCTATTCTACCTGCTGTCATCCCATTTCACGTATTCACCCACATCTAGATGGGCATGCAGTCATACAGGTATAATCCGACCAGCACGTACCTGTTTTCTTCTCCCCGCTGCTGTAGGTGTGTTGATGGAACAAGTAGTTGCCAGTGACTGCCGCCAGAGCAGTATTATTATTACAACCTCACCCATACGCCTCCTACTAAGAGCTCGGCCAACCTGCCAGAAGCCACAGGCAGTCACCTACTGTGTGATATCATGTATAAGCAGCGCCGTGTGTAGCCTTCACACTGCGCTCGGCACTAGTACTGCTCACACCCCTAACGGTGTATCAGGTTAAGGGCTTATTCAGGCAACCATATGCGCAAGAATGCTCACCTCAGTATTTGTGCATGAATGAGGTTGTTGAGGGTGATTTGCGCACGTCTGAAAATAGTACTGTACTTTTTGCGCCCGCAGGGCCAGTGCACACCCCTCTGTGGCTATTTAAATTAATGAGGTCCAGATGTGTTCTGTTTTTTTTTTTGCAGGTTTTGCGCAGTGTTTCACGCATACCCCTGCGTATTTGCACACCTCCCATACACTTCTATGGAGGTCTTTGCTGTGCAGAACGCAGGAAGATAGAACAGATCCTACTTTTTTCTGTGCGTGCGAAAAACACGCTTATGGGGGACAGACTGATATAATATATATACATTGATAAAAATGGGTTCTATTCTCTGTGGTTTGTGCGCGCAAATACAGTCGTGTGAAATGGCAACAAAGCTAAGATTACTGTATAAATATGATAATAGAACCAAGCTTACTACATGAATATGGAAACAGAAATGAACTCACTACAGTAACAGAGCTGAGCTCACTGCATAGATACAGTACCAGAACTGAGCTCACTACATAGATACAGTACCAAAACTGAGCTCACTACATAGGTACAGAACCAGAACTGAGCTCACTACATAGATACAGTACCAGAACTGAGCTCACTACATAGATACAGTACCAAAACTGAGCTCACTACATAGGTACAGTACCAAAACTGAGCTCACTACATAGGTACAGAACTAGAACTGAGCTCACTACATAGATACAGTACCAAAACTGAGCTCACTACATAGGTACAGAACCACAACTGAGCTCACTACATAGATACAGTACCAAAACTGAGCTCACTACATAGGTACAGAACCAGAACTGAGCTCACTACCTAGATATAATAACAGAACCAGGTTTTCTACATAATAGGGTAATAGAACCAAGCTTACTACAAAGACACAAAATCAAAACCAAGCAGACTACATAGCTACAGCATTACATAGATACAGTAACAGAATTGTACAACACACTATGTGTACCCCAAATTGGTTTCTATGAAAACTAGAACTCAGCCCACAAAATACAAGGTGTCATATAGTCACACTGACAAAACAATAATAAAGTTCTGACAGTTGGAACACAAAAGGGGAAACGATCTACTGGCTCTTAGGGATCAAAATACACAAAAAGTGATGGAGTTCTGCGCCAAATATATTTACATGAAACTTAAATTCAAAATCTACAATAAAAAAGTCACATTTTTAGGCTGGATTCACACAAACGTATATCGGTTCGGTTTTCACGCCGAGCCGATATACGTCGTCCTCATCTGCAGGGGGGGGGGGGATGGAAGAGCCAGGAGCAGGAACTGAGCTCCCCCCCTCTCTTTCTCCTCTCCACCCCCTCTCCGCCCCTCTGCACTAGTTGCAATAAAAGGAGGTGGGATGGGGGTGCGGCTAAGTTCCGCTAATTAGCTCCGCCCCTGTCCCGCCTCTCCCCATTGAAAATAGTGCAGAGGGGCGGAGAGGAGGCAGAGAGGGGGCGGGAGCTCAGAGCACTGCTCCCGGCTCTTCCAGCCTCCCCCCTGCAGAGAGAGACGACGTATATCGGCTCGGCATGAAAACCCAGCCGATATACGTTCGTGTGAATCCAGCCTAAAGAGGGTTTTTCCAATTTAACGTGATTATTGGGGGTTAACCCCTTGAGGACACATATAATGTATTGAAAATCCCTTTTAAAAAGTGAGATGAAAAGGAACCGCAATTCTGCCATCTTGGGGGGGGGGGGGGGGTGTCTTGTCTCTATGCTCTTGCCCCCATGAGATATAGTACAAAGCTGTCTGTACTTGCATGTACTACTGAGTTCTAAAGAAATGCTCTGCGGTTGTTTTCTTGAGAACAGATAAGCGCAGATTATATGTGATATGTTTACAATACAGGGACGGTGCAACTTCCCTGTAACACCCCCACCTCTCTCCCCCTCAGCACACCCGCACCACCTTTCTTCATAATGGTGCCAACGTGGTGAAGGGTCATCTATCGGATTATGTTTGCTTGATGGGTGTGTGAAACTGCTGCCAGTCTCATTTTTACTATACCAAGGCAAATAAAATGAATCTCAGTGCTAACACTGTATTGGACCGTGACACATCTACTGAGGTATATAAAGTATGTGAACACGCTGGAGGGAAAGCAGAAGAACAAGACATTCAGGTAGGCATTGCTCCTTGCACGCCATCCTTGTGGAATTGACTACTTTGGAGAATCCATTTTTGATAGAAGGGCCTCCAGTTGACATTCTTATCGTAGGTTCTGGACCGGCAATGATCGGCGGTATACTAAGGGTCTCACAGCGGGATGGGCCGACTATCTAATATCTGCAGGAGGTTTTTAGCTCCTTGCGCTTCATAGTGGTGGTACCTGGTATAGCAGCTCCATTCCATTCACTTGAATGGACTGAGCTGCTCTCAGGCTATATGATGTATGACCTGATATCACTGACCTGAGTAGAGGCTGCAGCTCTTGAAGTAGTTGATCGGCGGGGATCCTGAGCGGTGCGCCACTACTGATTAAATATAGATAATATTGGAATTCTGGAAAACCCCTTGAAAGTTGTAAGCTTTCCTGAGACACTATCTGCTGCCTGCAACACCGGTCTATAGAATGTACTGCATGTATGATGTGTGCGTCACGCTCTAATGTGTAGGCAGAGGTAGCATTAATACGTGATCAGGTGTCATTGGCATCCTTGAAGGCTCCTGTAGGATGTGAAATTTGGCTCAGGTGTATTCAGAATGGACCTAGTTAAACTACTACTTGTTAGCCCACAACTGTCAGATGGCTCCAAATGACATCACTTGCTTGTGGGTCAAGAAGGATATTTAGCAAAGCAATGCCTGATATATTTTCTTACAGAGGCAAACATTAGCTCAGTTCTGGTACCAGTAAGCTGGGTTCTGTTCCTGTTTCTATGTAATAAACTCAATTCTGTTATGGCATCTACGTAGTAAGCTTGATTCTGGTACCATATCTATGTAGTAAACATGGATACATATAAATACATAAATGCTTCTGTTACCATATATGTATTAAGCTTGATTCTGTTATCGTATCTATACTTGATTCTGGTAAACTATCTATGCAGCAGGCTTTGTTCTGGTACCTTATATATGTAATAAGTTTGGTTCTGGTACTGTATCTATTCAATACATGTCAGATCTTTTAAAAATTTAGACTGAGGGCCTAAATTCCTCCTAGAGCCCAGGGTTAATGGTAGACCTAATCCACTGCTGCTCTCGCTATTGAAAAAACATGTTTGCCCATCTGAGCTGGGTTTCAAGAGGAATAGCTATTGACCTAATAAATATTATCTAAACTGTATGGCTACCCTAAAGGGCCATTTACACGGGATGATTATCGCTCAAAGTTCATTCAAGCGAATGAATTTGAACAATAATCGTGCAGTGAAAATGCAAAAAAATAGTCTCACTATTCGTTATTGCTGACTTTTAGTCAGCGTAAAAACATTGCTGGACCACCAGCATGTTGTTGCGTGTAAACGCTCCCCGCTCCCCGCTTCAGATAGAAGGTGAAGCACTGAGCGAGAAGCCCGCGATCCAGCAGTGATCTCTGCCTGTCTGAACACTCTGCACGAACGCTAACGAGCATAGTGGTGTTGTGAGCGCTCACTCACTCGTTTAGACGACTTTCGTCCCCTGTAAATGGGACCTAAGAATAAAGCAAGACATGGATGTGCTAGAATAGTCAGCCATGAATTGTTGTCATTTTTGATGATGACCCAAACACGTAACTGTCATGTATGCTCCGTACGCCGGACAGTTCTGGCTGTGAACATACTGGTGGAAGCATGAGAATGGGACAAGAAAAATTCAACATGGCCAATTCATTTTTCTATCAACTGCAGACATTGGCGAAGTTCTAGATCTTCTCCTTCCCCATTGACAACACATTTTTGGAAGGTTCATTGGCGGTTGGACTGAGATATTTGAGCCCACGAGAGAAATTGTATTGTACAGACCCACCTTCACAATACAGCATTCATCTTGTCTAAATGGGCCTTACGTTTTCTTGTGTCCATCAGACATAATTCTGACAGTTCCCCCTACATCTATATAATCTATACATTACTGTGCATCCTGTTGATATCATTGTATATATAGGACATATCATTAGTAAGGTCTAATAGGTTAGTGGCGAATCAACCCATAATAATCAGACCGTAGAAACAAGTGATTGGTTCCAAAAAGCATCTGCCTTCAGATAGACCTTAGCGTTTTATTGGGTATTCCTGTCCAGAATTCTTCCCTTAATTGAGAAGAAGTGAATTCCGCAGCAGAAATGGTGATAGAATTGACATGTGCGGAATTGAATTCCGCACCGCATGTCAATTTCCGCACGGGTTTTGCGCGGTTTACTTACGCAGCTTGTGAACGGGATTTTCGAAATCTCATCCACTTTGCTGCTGCTGTAAATGCCGCAGAATACCCATGCAGAGGGTCCGCACAGAAGTTCTGTAGCAAATCTGTCCTGTCTGAACCCCCCTAAGAGTGCAGCTACATGTGCCTGAAAACACTACTTTTGCTGCAAAATCCTCATGTTTCACATGTAGAATTTGGTCAGGGATTTGCCAAGGATTTCATCCTATGTGTTGCAAATGGTGAAATCTCCGATGAACACCCACAGCAAGAATTTGCATGCTGCGAGTATAATCAGCCCCATGGGTCATGTGGATGACATTCATTTCCTTAATTTCTACAGGACTAACCATGTTTAACATGACGCCCCTATTATTGTTACTCTCTTTGGTGTTTCTTCAAGGATCTCTAGGTAAGTCACATTATTGTACTTTGTAATCGTTGCTAACCCAGTCCAATCAGCAAGCAATTTATGGGGTTATGACCACTAACAAGGCATACCTTTCTATGTAGGGTTTATATTTGGGAGAGGTGAAGCCTCACATTCTGCTGAAATCCGGCTTCCATTCCTGAACATTGAGGTGGGCTCTTCGAATGGGCAGAATGCACAACAAAATGTATTATCAGTACCAGATGATGAAAACCCAGATTATTTCTGCCAAGGTCCCTGTAAAGATGGTTGGATCTCCTACGGTGGATATTGTCACTTGTACGTGGCTTCGGATCTAAGCTGGAAGGATGCAGAGGTAAGAATAAAGAACTGACCATAATGATGAATGGCTTACTGGTACAGGTAAAGCTATCCATCTGGGTATGCATGGCACCACTGATCCTGATGCCCACTGGGGTCACGTTAGAGGTTCCTGAAAGTCAGGACTGTTCTCGAAAGTCCTAAAGCAAAATGCAATGAACTTCTAGAAGTCTTTGGCCAGAATTAGACCTAGTCAATGCTTCAGACTCTTTTTGACTTGCCAACACTTGTCAGGCATCAGTTAAATCCCAGACCCATGTGCCAGTGCGACCCTCTTGCTTGTGCACTAAAGGTGCGCATATATTATTAAACTACAGTTCATGAAAATGGATTATTTCAACCAAAATGATCGCTCACCGGGTGACATTTAACAATGAACGACCGTTTCAGCCAACTGATAGCAGACTGCCATTGTCTGGAAAGAAGTCAGCCATGTTTGACATTTTTGCCCAACAACCAGGAAAAACATTTTTCGTCCATTAATGATCTTTCTTTGAAAGGTTGTTCCTAGAAAGATCTTTCATCCATCGCTTGTGTCATTGAACATGTATGGCAAGTTTGAATGGCTGCTTTAGGCTTCTTTCCCAAGAGCGCCATTCAATCCCGCCCCCTCCCATTGATGGCTATGGACAAGGGGCGGGGAGAGGGTGGGGCCTTAGCTCCGACCACACCACACCCCTTGTCCGCAGTCAGCAATGGAAAAAGGTGAGGTGGGCCGGCGCTTAGCTCCCCTTCCATTGCAAAGAGCCAGCAGGAAGGAGAGCAGAGGGAGGTAGTTTAGCAGCCACGCTGCTAAACTCCCTCCCACCTCCGGCCGCTGCCATAGGCTCCCATAGGAGCCCATGCAGCGGCCAACGTATTCCGGCCTAAAAGATAGTTCTAGGACTATCTTTTGGGCCCGATGTAAATTCAGCATATGTTATATTTTGGCTCATTATTATAAGTAGCACCTAATTCCTGGTGGTTCACTGGTACATGCAGGGATGTAGTTATAGGGGATGCAGAGGTAGCAGTCACTACCGGGCCCTAGAGCCGTGGGGGAACCAAAGCCCCTCTTTCACATAAAAAAGGACCAGTATTATAAACAGCACATGGATGGTTGAGGGGCCATGTTACAGATTTTGCATTGGGCCCCCAACATTTGGCCTCTACCTAAGGCCGGCTTCACATGACGGGATTTCAATAGTGGAATCCGCGATCGTTACCTGCGGTATTCTGCGCCTATTAAAAAGATAGAACATTTGAGTGTGCGCTCATATGAGCGGATAGCGATTGCGATTTCCACGAGCAGATTTAATGAAGCCGTCCGACCCGTAGCCCATCTGCAATGAACATGGTTGATAGGCTGTGGGTGTCCGCGTCATTACCTGGCAACGGCATGGGATAAAACAAACATTTTTAAAAAATCTGTACTGCGCGTGACAGGTACGCAGGGTTGCCGGCCGGGGTCAGAGCAGAATCTGCTACAGGAACCCGCATGTGGAATCCGTCTCTGATGTGTGCAGCCGGCCTACTCTTTTAAGATCCTATTGATGTCCCTAGCTGCTGGCGTTGCATTGATGGGCTTCTTAAGAGACCCAGCATTGAAAGTTGTGGGAACCTTTGCATCCAGGCCCCTGAGCCTTTAGCTACGCCTAATAAATGCTTGCTGGTAATACCTCTACACTCCTGAAATATCACATATAAGCCCTACCCCAAAAATAAGCCCTAGCTGCATTACATTTAAAAAAAAAAAAAAGGAAACCATTACCTAGCAGGCTTGGTCCAGGTCCCTCCCGCTGCTCTCCGGAGAGACGACGTGCTTCTTGCATGAAACATCTTATTAAAGAATCACTGCATCCAAATTGATGCTCCTTTATTGCTTCCAAATATCCAGAAAGTATGCGAGGTTTCCAGCACGCTGGGGTCTTTGCCAAGCTTGACAAAGACCCCAGTGGGGGTGGCTTTGCTGCTTCCCTTCTTTACTTCATGAAGCACTTGATGGATCCTGGGAGTGGGGTCCTCCCTTTAACCTTTGCATGCCTTATATACTTCGCACGAGTTGTGCTACATTCGTGAAGTGCTGCAGTGTTACTTATATTGAATTCGACGCGCTTCTTGCAGTCCTCGGACGCCCACAGAAGATCACTTCCTGATTACGGGATTCATAAATCCCACCTCCAGGAAGCGATGGCTCTGATTGGTTCTTGAGAGCTGCTCAGCCAATCAATGCAGCACTCGATGAACCAATCACAGCTATCGCATTGGTTAATCAGGCGCTGTATTGATTGGCTGAGCAGCGCTCGAGAACTAATCAAAGCCATCGCTTCCTGGAGGGAGGATTCATTAATCTTTTTCCATGTTAAACGCTGTCAATCTCTACCATTGATTTCAATGGGGCCCCTCAGACCACGCTTAAAATGCAGCGTTTTTTTACGCAGCATTTTTCAAACGCGGTCTGTCCTATTTTCATGTGTTTCTGTGTTTTAAAACGCGATGCTTTGCCCATTAAAATGAATGGGGTGCGTTTTCAGCGCTGCCCAAAACGCAGTAGATTGTGGTTACCGCGTTTTTGACTGCATTTTCAGCTGCGTTTTTCCAGTTCTGACATTATCAGCTTGCTTGGCTGCGTTTAGAACCGTGCTGAAAACGCAGACAAGCGCTGTCAAAAAGTATGTCAACGCAGCTAAAAATGCAGTAAATGCAGCGTTATTACAAGTGCATGTCTTAGAGGGGCCTTCCATTTTACATTATTTTCTTCATTACGAGGACCACCCTACAGGAGACACGTTTTCTATGCCATTTTGGGTGGTTCTTTCATGGAGGCTTCACTACAGATATTCAGAGCTGAGAGGGACTGAAGAAGCGCTGGGTAACCCAAACGATAAGCGGACGAGCCAACGATGGATTTTATAAAATGAACGAAGAGCAATAAGCGAGCGATTATCATTAGAGATGAGCGAGCGTGCTCGCTAAGGGCAAATTACTTGAGCGAGTAGTGCCTTATGCAAGTACCTGCCCGCTCGCCTCAAAAAATTCGGGTGCCGGCGGGGGTGAGTGGTGAGTTGCGGGAGTGAGCAGGGGGGAGCGATAGGGAAGGGGTAGAGAGAAAGAGTGATCTCCCCCTCGTTCCTCCCCGCTCTCCCCCGCCGCTCCCCGCCCCCCGCCGGCAGCCGAATCTTTTGAGACGAGCGGGCAGGTACTCGCAAATGGCAATACTCGCTCGAGTATTTGCCCTTAGCGAGTATGCTTGCTCATCTCTAATTAGCATTCTTCGTTTGGTCGTTGTCTCGCGTTTAGATGGAACGATTACCGTTCACTTTCGCTTTCTTGAACAATAATCGTTCCGTCTAAAAGCCCCTTCTAAATGTCTGGATAGAATCCTTCAAGTATGAAGGAGACAATAAGCCTGTGGAGCGTTATCTTTGTGAGGGTAAACACGGATTATCCACTTCTAACGCTAACGGTTATATTTGCCTTCTAGGCTGTATGGAAACCACTTTGCAAAGGCTTATCTGTACTTCACTGCGATTGCTCTCTGTTATCACAAGGAGGGTTGTTCTGTGTTCATATAACAATACTTCATGTTTAGGTAACTAAAGCCTCTTAGATTCCAGTCATAGCTGAGAAATCTGAATGCGATGCGGTTGTCCACAACGTCATCCATCAATACTTCTGCTGCAAGGATTACTCTGCTGACCTTGAAGGACTTCAGATGCGGTTTTGTGTCTCAGTTGGTTTGCTAAGTGGGTTATACAGGGTACGACAAAGAAGGCTGCTTTCTTTAACCCCTTAGTGACGGGGCCTATTTTGGCCATAAGGATGCGATGATTTTTAGGGGATTTTTATCTCCACTTTTCAAAACCTATAACCTTTTTATTTTTCCATCAACATGGCCGTATGAAGATTTGGAATTTTTTTTTTGTACCATTTTGGGGTCCATATAATGTATTGTAAAACTTTTATACACTTTTTTTTTTTGGAGGGCGGGGAGAAAAAAAAACACATCAATTCTGTCATTGTTTTTTTTCTACAGCGTTAATCATGCAGCATTCATGACCCTATACTTTTGTTTTTTCTGTGTGTTGGTTCAATTATGATGGTGCCAAAATTATTACTTTTATTTATAAGTTTTTCCACTTTTGCACAAAAAAAACTTTTTTTTTATTCTTATTTTTTTGCATCGCTGCATTCAAAGTCCCCTAACTTTTTACTTTTCCATCGATGGAGCTCTTTGAGGGGTTGGTTTTTTGCATGACGAGCTGTAGTTTTTATTAGTACTATTTTTTGGTCTTTGTGGTATTTTTTGGTCATACAGACTTTTTGATCACTTTTATTGCATTTTTTGGGGGAGGCCAAATGAACAAAATAAGCATTTTGGCTCAGTTTTTTATTTTTACGTTTTTTGCCGTGCAGAATAAATGGTGTGTTTATTGTACAAGTCATTACAGATACAATGATACCAAATATGTGAGTTTAAAAATTTTTTTTTTGTTTATACAACAGGAAAGTGCACAAAGTTTTTTTATTTTCCTTACATTATTTTTATTTTATTTTTTATGTTCCTGTAGAGGACTTGAACTATAATATCTCTGATCGCTATGATAAAGCATTGCAGTACTTCTGTACTGCAGTCCATTATCACTCACAATAGAGACTGCAGGCCATGGCAGGCCCGGACACTGGTGTATGGCGTCCAGTTGCCATGGCAGCCAATCGATCCTAAATGATTATCATCGCGGACTGCCAATGACATCACAGAAGGAGTGTACTCCCTCTGTGAACCCTTTACATGCATCGATGTTTTGCATTTTCTACTCTGGCCGCTAAGCTTAGTAATACTCTGATACTTACTGTGCTGTATAGTAGCTTCATGGACCCTAGAAACAAAAGACAGAAGATGATTCACTGACGTCTATTGGAGAGTTTTCTAGGCATGTTCTGCGACATGTGCAATGGTCATTGTGCAGGATGGGGGAGGAGGTGAGCTGTAATTCCTCAGATACGCCGTTCCCTTCAGAATACTCAGCTTCTGGGCAGAGCTGGGAAAGGTCCGTCAGTTACAGTGTCATTTATTACGGCGCCTGCCTCCTTTTTCGACCCTCCAGGCATGCGCAGTAGATTCCTACTACTGCGCATGCGTACAGCATACATAGCGCCAGAGGCGTAACTTGAAGCTCCTGGGCCCCAATGCAAAACCTGTAACAGGGCCCCCAACTATAATGCTTTATTCATAGTACTGGGCTCCCTATATGGAGAGGAGAGGCCTTATAGGCCCCCTAAGGCTCCTGGGCCCGGGTGCAACCCCTGCATCCCCTATAGTTATGCCAGTGGATAGCGCACAGACAGTGCTGTACGGTGCGTAGACAAGGCGCTTTTGGGAGAAGTGGACTAGTCCTATGAAAGCTTGTCTATGTTCTATGGGCAAATTTAGCAATGGGGAGAAGCTAGCACTACTGCTCATAGGGCTTGTAGGAAAATGGAGGGGAAAGTGAGGCGGTGGAAGAAGATGTAGTGCGGCAGTAGGAGCAGGGGAACACAGAAAAATGGGAAAACCACGATTATGCTCTTTCAATGTGTTCTTATACATATGTGGTATACAAGGAGATGGTTAAAAAAATGGATTTGAGCTTGAAAACCCCTTTAAATGATAAGATCTTTTGTGCTGCTGAAATCCCACACTATCGAGTGAGCAGCGGTTTCCCTGCATCTGCAGCATGGAGTTGGTTCTCGTTCACATCTGTGCCGGACGCTTTGGTGCAGACCCAGCATGAAATACTGGACAGGAACCGAACGGACCCCATAAAACTGAACCATTCAGTCATTTTCCTGCTCTCATAACAGAGAATGAACATAAAATCCTCAATGTAAATGGGCCTTACAAACTGTAATTCCACACCGAAGCTGCTCCTGGAAGAGGTTTTGGAGATGATCCGACCCATTTCTTTAGCTCAGTGTACCTCGATCTTTTGAAGCCAACTAGCCACTAGTGGCATGTAGTTCCATTCGAGTACCCCCTAGGAAGAGACCTGTTGGCTATGCTCATACTGGCATCATTGGGAGTTCGTTCAGATTGGATGGCCAGAATAGCGCAGCATTTGGCATTATCCTTCCTAACAGAACAACAGACACCATGTCAGAATGCTCACGGACCCCATTATAAGTTAATGGTGTCCATTTGGGTGACATTGGTGTCTTTTATGTAATTTGATTTAGCCCTGTGTCATGGCTTCTGTTCAAAAGAGGTGAATAAAAAGTGGCGCACACAAAGCACCATGCAAATTTTTTTCCTTTATGCCCCACCTGTTTATATAAGGAAAAGCATTTGATTAGACATAGAACATATGACCCCCTACAGCAGATAACGGATACAGACTACACCTCATACTTCAGAAATAAAGATATGGACCTTTGTCCAGATACCCCTTTAAACAAACCCCGCTTGCCCCTGTACGCAGACCTCAGGCCAGAGCGCCATTATAAAAAAGACCCCAGACTAGTATACAACTCCCCCTATGTATAAAAACACAGTAAACATTACAGACTCCATATCAGACACCCTAAAAACTACTAACTCCAGGTTGGCCCTTCTGTTTACTGACCCCCAATAATATAACTAATTGCAGCACGATCATGGTAATGATAATGGCTGTGGTGGGGGGCACACACAGGAGATCAAACAGGAAGAGAGGGCGCGTCCGGAGATGGAAATGCCTTAGCAGCCGGTTATGAAACATTGCTGTATGTTAGGGCAGTCTAAGATTTTTTTTCCTTGCAGCATACACCGAAACTGGTTTGTACCCCTGTGTAATTGTACTACGGGTTGAGAGACACTGGTCTAGCTGTCACAATTTGGCCCTTGTCGGCGTCGCCGAAATATTTATTTTTTGCCAAATTTATCCCGCTCCTTGACTGGCGCCGTTTTAACAAGATAGTCATTGTTAATCACTACATGTTTTTAGTGATTTTTAATGTTGGGTGATCGGTGTGACATAGTACATAAGGCTGAAAAAAGAACCATGTCCATCCAGTTCAGCCTTCAATGTTGATCCAGAGGAAGGCAAAAAAAAACAATGAGGCAGAAGCCAATTTTTCCCATTTTAAGGGAAAAAATTCCTTCCAGACTCTAATCTGGCAATCAGAATAATCCCTGGATCACCGACCCTTCTGAAGTTATTAATCATTATAACATAGTATATTGTATCGCTGAAGAAAGGCGTCCAGGCCCCTCTTACACTCTTTTATTGAGTTCCCCATCATTACGGCCTCAGGGAGAGAGTTCCTCAGTCTCACTGCTCTAACAGAAAAGAATCTCCTTCTGTGTTGTGTAGAAACTTGTTACAGTCCTGGGTATAATAGATGATGGGAGAGATCTCTGTACTGTCCCCTGACATATCTATATATAGTTATTAGAGTGCCCCCTTGTTAGACTGGGTTCACATGGAACGGATTTGCTGTGGCGTCCAATCTGTCGTGGCAAAGCCGCATAGAACCAGCGATGCAATGCGGTATTGACAGCTGCAGCATGTCAATTCTTTTTTTTTTCCATTGCGGCCTCACGCCTGTCTATGGGGAGAGAAAGCCACAACGGAATGCCGATAGCCAAACTGCTCCAAAACCCACAGTGAAATGCCACAAGTTTTGAAGCTGCGGCTCTCGCGGAAATCTTGCGGCTCTCCGCGGGATTTCTCTCCCGTGGGAACCCAGCCTTACAGTCCTAGGTATAAATAGAAGATGGGAGAGATCTCTGTATTGTCCCCTGATATACCTATACTTAGTTATCACTGCGCCCCCTTCTTACAGTCTTGGGTATAAAATGTTATGGGAAAACTTAGGTCCCTCTGACTTCACTGCCTGTTTCAAATTGATAATTGGGAAGTGCGTGCACGCTGATATAGCCAAGAACACACAGCTGTATTAAAGGCAATATGTTTCTGATTTATTAATAGTGTCATGTTACAAATATACTCCAAATGACATAATAATAGAGATACATACCCTTAAAGTCATAAGAACTCATGATAGGCTTAGTTTCTAATGATTAACATATGTTAACGCCTTAAGGTGTGTGTTACTACTAAAACACGTGATATCCAAGAAACAGAGAGAGAAACTTATTAATATCACTGCTTGGCCTGAGGAATCCAAAGGAGGGGGGGGGGGGGAGAATAAGCAGCTCCACTAATCATTATGTAGAACTGCTTGTGAGAAAGGCCTGTGGGAGGTAGATACAAGAATCTAATACATTCTAGTGTATAATATGAACAAGTTAACCATTTAGCTGCTGCTATTTACTAATTTACTAATATCTACGGTATATGTATATATATACGTGTTTGCATAGCCTGATGTGAGAAACATATGAAATGATATAAATAATAGAATACATATATTATTACTATTACAAAATAGATTATGGGAGAGAACTTTGTATTGTCCCATGATATATTTATAGTTATTAGGACGCCCCCTTGTCCCCTTGTTACAGTCCTGGGTATAAATAGATGATGGTAGAGATCTCTGTATTGTCCTCTGATGTATTTATACATAGTTATTACAATGCCCCCTTGTTACAGTTCTGGGTATAAATAAATGATGGGAGAGATCTCTGTATTGTCCCCTGATATATTTATACATATTTAATAGGTCACCCTTCAGCTGTCTTTTTTCTAAACTACCGTAAATACCCCCAATTTTGATAACCTCTCTGGGCATTGTAGTCCACCCATTCCATTTATTACTTTAGTTGCCCGCCTTTGTACCTGCTCAAGCTCTGATATGTCCTTCTTGAGTACCGGTGCCCAAAACTGTCCACAATATTCCATGTGTGATCTGACCAGTAACTTGTACAGAGGAAGAACAATGTTCTCATCATGTGCCACTAGACCTCTATTGATGCATGTGTATAGACATTGTTACTGTATGATGATTGATGGCAATATGCGGATGAGATCTAGGTATATGGTGGTCTGTGAGGTTATATGGAGATATAGTAGATGTGGTCTAGGTATATAGTGGTGTGTTAGGTTATATACTGGACGTGTAATAGGTTGATTTTATAATGGTCAAGAAATACCAAACCTACCAAAGTATAACAAAATGAGATGATACTTAGCCGCAGTTACAGATTTTACAAACAATAGTTTTTCCACAATGAAATATGGAGCCCTGTTGTATAACATGCACAAATATACATCCATCATCCCTTGATGATGACCACCTTGGGCACCTTTCCACAATTCATGGTCCCATCCTAGGATACCAAGGTTGCCTTCCATAGCTCTTTAGGGTACGGTCCTACAAGGGATTCGCCACCCAGCTAAGATGCAGCCGGTATTCGGTTAAAAGCTACAGCTAGCTGAGACTAACTAATGATTTAAGTGATTATTTACTGTTCATGGTTAATGGCCGCACTGTTTTAGGCAAACTGCATGGCCAATAACCATAAATTAGTGAGCCACAGCTAGCTGGAACGTTTGGCCACATAAATGGATAACTACAGAGAGCAAAGGAACGCACACATAGGCACCGTAAAAGGGCGGACACCCACTGGTGTTTTTTTTCTCCATTGTGTTGCGAGAGCAAGTGAAAACTCTCGCCTCGCAGTGCGAGAAAAAAAACTGGATGATGCCGGGATATCGCCAGTCTTTGCAATTGGGCTAGCAGCTGCAGCGCTAGCCCCATTGAAAAGATATGGAGAATACTGCGGACCTCTGCCACAGCTGTGACAGCTGTGGCAGAAGTGCAGCATGCTGTCCCATTGCTTTCAATGGGATCGGCGCTGCTGCCGGTCCCATTGAAAACAGTGGTTTTTGGCAAACCCTGCAGTAGGATTTTTGGGGAAGGGCTTGAAATATAAGCCCTTCCCTGAAAATCATCAATAAGTAGTTTAAAAAGTACAAAAAAAAATACTCACCTCTTCGCCGCTCACACGCGTCCTCCGGCTGGCTCCCCGACACTGCTATCCAGCACTTTCAGCAGTTGGGGATTTAAAAGTCCCCGCCTCCTGGAAGGGCTGTGCTGATTGGCTGAGCGCTCAGCCAATAACAGCTAGTGCTTAGCTATTGGCTGAGCGCTCAGCCAATTACAGATAGTGCTTAGCTATCCATTCATATCACTGAGACACTTCAATTCTGTCCTATTACATCAGGGATATACTAGTTGTATGATAGCATGCTGCACTTTGAATAATTAGTGAATAATAATGATTATGCATTGTTGGGCCATCATTAATGTAATTAATCATCACCTTTATATCCTTTGTTCCACTCACCTCTTTCCTTCTTCCATACTACACAGCGCCATTGCCAATCCCTCTTTAGCCGTGCTCATCTTACAAGTGTCATGAGTGAGGAGCACAATCGATTCCTCATGGCTCTGGCCCTCTCTAAAGGATATCATGGTGACAAGCTGTGGACCGGTGGCAGCGCAGAAAGGGTGAGTGACAACTTCCAAACAAAAAAACGCAATTCATATTGTGATAACAAACCCAGCAGAACCAATGGTGGATTATAATAGGGGCGATTGGGTTGGATGCCCCTGGCGTGAGGCTTCAGGGGGGCCTATGGCAGTCCCAATCACCTCTCTTGTAATCCACACTGCCTAATCTCCAGCTGCAGGGAGAGGAAGGGGTTAAATGCCTTAGTACTCTCACAGCCTTCCATCTCTGCTGCATAGGATTTCACAGGTGCACAGCAGGACGTCATCACTCCTCTCCCTCCCTGGCCTCTGTACTCCAAGTGTAATGAGTGCTTGGAAGAAGAGTGATGGCATCCTACTGTGCACTTATGAGCTCCCTATGCAGCAGAGATGATAGGCTGTGTGGTGATGAATTTAACCCCTTCCTCTCCATGCATACACAGGTTTAGCAATGGGGCCAAGCTGTCTACCATGGCCACTCTCCCTGTGCACAATGGGGGTCATATTACTAGGTGGGGCCACTGAAGAGGCTTCCCCCCTTCCTCCCTCGCATCTGTCCAAACCTTTTGATGTACAAGAGGTCAGGAAGTCCTTAGTTCAAGTTAGTCAGTGACAGGGGGATTTTCAGAATCGGGCAGACTAGCTAATCAAAACGCACCCAAACATGTTTCAGTGCAGGCCCCAGAAAACCGTCAAACTGTGTATTCCCATAACTGGTTATAATTTCCGAGACTGTTTGATATCAACAAATAGATAAAATTATGACTGGAAATATGCCAGGCCTATATCCCCGATCGGAGGGTCTCCCACCGAGATATGGGGAAAATGGGCAATTATGCTTTGTCAGAGCTCGTACGAATCCAACTCACCTCTCTCCAAATGACCTCAGATGGGGCGTGGAGAAGGTGTGTTCTAGGGAACCCTTTATAATTTGGGGCTCCACAGAACCAAATTGTCAGATCTTCGGAGATACGCCCAGTGTATGGACTGTCCCATTGTTTTAAGGAACTCCGCCAATCAGAATCATGGGCTGTGTATCCAAAATCTGGTATTTTTCCTTTATATTCTTTTTTTCATTTTAAAATAATGTTTAGTGTGCATACCTTTATACCCTTAGAGTTCCATGTAACAACCTTTTTCTATATCTTATTTATGAACGTATATATAATATATATAAAATAATCTGCACTTCTAGTCTTTTTCTAGAATAAATCTACAATTTATAAGTCAGCCTTGTCCGTTTTAAAATGAATCATAACTCCGAAGATGGTTTTCATAATTCATAGCCTGGGTCCCAGCTTCCCTTAACAGCCAGTGATCATAGCGTCTGTATGTGCATGGCATTGTAGAGTGCAGAAGCCATTAGACTGAAGCAGGGAGTGATCTGAGCTTCTTGTCTGCATGCATGCAGAAGCCTGGGAAATCTGGGTACAGATCCACCTGTATTCTAAGAACTCCAAGCTTGCAATCCCGCTAGAGTGATCAATCGAGGGTCTGCCGTGACAGTTGGTAGCAGCAAGTGTGCTCGAAGTAGTCAATCTGTGAGTAATTGGGGATAGACGCGGGATTGATTGGTATTGCCCCCCTCTCCCTCCGTAACAGTTACTATTTCTAAGAGGAGCTACAGCAAGCACATTATTACTATGGGAGGCATTGAAAAGTTGATTAAGGGCTGCAGTAGGATGTGAAGAGTGAGCAGAGGCAAGTCGTGGCTGGAAAAAATCTCAACAGTAAATCTGGGCCCAGAGAGAAGAAAACCAAATCTGGATGACTCAGACGACAGAGACACCATCATCTGTGATCACTGGAGGTACCTGCGCTCTAAGCACTATTAGGGTACATTCACATGTAGTGGAAATCAGTGTAAATTTTCTGCAGCGAAAGATTCGTGTGGCCCTGGGCAAAATTAAAAGTGGGGCCCCAAATTCTAAAACATGACCCCAGGCCCCAGACCAGCCTGCAAATCTAATAGACAGCAGGTAGACAGTCCCTGTGGCTTATGCCCCACCCAAGAAGAGTGGAGAGACAGACATTTCTCATGTACAATTCAGCCCCTCCTATTCCTGCCCATCAGTCTGTCACCAGCAAACTAGGAAGGGGAGTTGTCTTCTAAACAGGGGCATAGCTAGAGTCTTATGGGCTCTGATGTAAAGTTCAGTTTGGGTCTCTCCTGGCCACCGCTCATCCATAATGTTCTACTTCTTCACTGGGTCTCTCATGGGAGTTGCTAGAGTCTTAAAAAATTGCGAGCGCAAGCCTGAAGAATACATATGACCTACCCCCTTCCCAAAAATAAATATAAAATAATACACATATGTTTATGTATTATACAGTATACAAGACAGCATATCTATAGGACATAGTAACATAGTAACATAGTAACATAGTATGTAAGGCCGAATGAAGACATTGTCCATCTAGTCCAGCCTGTCTATCCTACTGTGTTGATCCAGAGGAAGGCAAAAAACCCCAAGGCCAGAAGTCAATTAGCCCTTTTGGGGAAAAAATTCCTTCCCGACTCCCTAATGGCAATCAGACTGTTCCCTGGATCAACCCCTAATAGTTCCTACCTGCCTATATTCCAGGATTGACACTTAACCTAATATTTATATCCTGTAATATCCTTCTTCTCCAGAAAGACATCAAGTCCCCTTTTAAACTCCTCTATGGATTTTGCCATCACCACTTCCTCCGTTTTATAAAATGGCCTGCTCGGCTCTAGTATAACTGTAAATAATGTAGTCACCTATATTATATTCATATACCAGCTCTACACAGTGAAGTAATTACTGTGCAGTTACCTCCAGTGATAGTAGTTGATGTCTCCTCTGGTTGGGATTGTTCACTTTCATTTTCTTTTTTGTCCGGGCCTAGAAAACCATGAAGCTGTCCAGCCATGACTCATTCCTACACTTCCTATCCTGCTGGTGCTTCCAATGCCCCTCTTAGTGCCCCTAACAGTGTAAAAGTGCTGCCATTTGTACCTCCTACAAGATAATTAATGCCCCACAGTTGTAATGCTCCAAACAAATGCTTCCTTAGTGTCCCCAAAAATTCAAACTGCTCCATTAGTGACCCATGGGTTTACTGTGCCACCGGACGTTTACTGTGCCCAATTAGTGCCCCCACAAGTTTATTGTACTACCAGACATTTACTGTACCCCCAAGCGTCTACTGTGTTCACTCAGTGCCCCTAGAAGTTTACTGTGCCTTTTTAGAGTCCCCATAGGCTTATACTGTCTCCAGGATTTCACTATGCCAAATGCATGCCTCCAAAGGTTTCCTGTGCCGCCTTAGTGCCCCAGAGGCTCACTGTTCCCCCAAAAGTTTACTGTGGCCCATTAGAGCCCTCTGAAGTTTATTATGCCCCGAAAGGTCTACTGTGTGCCCTCAGTGCCTCTACAAGTTTACTGTGCCACCTTAGTACCACCAGAAGTTCAATGTGCTCCCTTAGTGCCCCCATAAGTTTATTGTGCCATTAAAAGTTCACTGTGTCACCTTTGTACCCCTAGAAGTTTACTGCACCCTCAAGTTTTCTGCCCCTTAATGCCCCCACAAGTTTACTGTGTGCCCTTAGTGTCCGCAAAAGCTTATTGTGCCACAAGAAGTGTGGTCCCCCAGTGCCTACAGATGTTTACTGTGCCCCTTTATGCCCCCAGAAGTTTACTGTGCACCCTTAGTGCCCCCAGAAGTTCAATATGGCATCAAAAGTATGGTTACATTGCTGCGTGCTCATCTCTCCTTTATAAAAGACAAACTGTTATTGGCTGATATGGTCACGCGGTCAGGAGGAATGTTCCTGGGGAAAGGAAGGAAGAGGATGTGTGTGTCTGAAGCCCGTGCATGGTGGCAATGAGAAGCTGCAACACAGCAGAACTGAACAGAGGGACAGACACAGGCGAACAGCAACCTGTGGCTGAGACTGTGGATTGATGCTGCGCTGCCTGTATGACTGTGGGATCAGGAATCATTTCTGGGAGAGGTAGACCAAGGAAAGCAAAACAGTCCCTTTGGCTGCAGTCCTTGTGAATCTGTTAGAAAGAGACAGACATGATTCGGTAACTCTTCACATTAATCATCTCCTTTCGGACTCCAATGAAGCTTCTCTTCCCCTCTGCGGTACCCAGTTCGCCTGGAGAACTGTAAGTTGAGGCGGTCCTCAAAAAAATCCACTTCTGTGCAGACCACCAGATTTCAGGGCCTTGTAGGCCTGCCAGCCACACTAAAAATACTGCAAACACTAACAATACAGGAGTGTGACTGGAGACGAGCCGGGAACTTCTAGACTGTTATTGCAGGCGTGTGCATCTGCAAGTTGTGGACAAGTCATCCGCTAATACTTAGGTGACATTCGGACGGTCTGTGGGAAACCACCATGCATTACTGAGTTTATACGTTTAGTGATAACACCGCCTGTTCTCCGGATACGGTGTATGTGCGGAGCTTTCTGATTACCGAGAGTAAATTATATCATTCCAGTAACGTTAAAGTTATTGCAGTTAGCACTATTATATGATGTTAACGCTTGTGTAATAGCGCTGATTGCTGGGCAGCCCGGCAATTATTAGGAAAACGTGTTACAACAAGCAGCCGATATGCGCCATTTATTTTCCAATCCGACTACTGGGCAGCTCACTACAATCAGTGGAGGCCTACGCAAGGACAAAGGGGGGTATTTTTCAAGGTAAGTAGGGTGCAAAATTTCCCGATTTTGACCAGAATTTCACTTTAAAATTCTTCCAAAGCAGCCTTAGATTATTTCAATGTGTTAATATATCTGTATTTTCGCTCCTCAGGGATCCAATACTTGGGTTGATGGATCACCATTCAAGTTTCTGAAGTTTCCCGGAGGCATTCTGAGTAGAATTTTTGGTAGCAAAAAGTGCTTAAGCCTGACCTTTGGAGGTGAATAAGTGATTGAAAAGGTCAAACGGGAATTAAGTAATGGGGATGGGACCTATTGCCCAGGTTGGTGGCGGTATTACATTTCTTACTGCTCTTGCTCAAGGACCTCTCCCCGGTCTGGGATCTGAGACAGTGCTTGAACACAGAGAGTGCTCTCTATCCTTAGGCATATCCTATCATTCTAGACCCCTCACTGCCCTAGACCACCAGAGATACTAACATTAGCCCCCTGTCATTTTGCTTTTACACTTAAATGCATCTTAGGTGGCAGAGGGGACCTATAAGCCCCCTTAAGCAGCAGGGCCAGGTACGACTATCTCTGCATAGTCTATAGCACGTGTCAAACTCAAGGCCTGCGGTTCTAATCTGCCCCGCCACATGATTTTACGTGGCCCTCGACGAGGTCCTGATGCAGAAGGACAGGCTTTCCACTTTCCCTGGAGGATGCAGCCAGTACTTGGCAGAGGGGGCAGTGCCAGCTCAGGGAGCGAGTGCAATCCACACCGCTCTGTTCAACAAGTAACAGGTGGCGACTCAATGCTAACAGCCCTACCTGGCACCCTAGCCACCCTCCACCTAGGAAGCTTGATGCTGGAGAGGTGGAAGAGGAGAAACCCCATCATAGTGCACAGAGCTCCATAGCCATCTTATGTACATATAGGGCTCATTCACACCGGCAGATGCCGTTTCGGTCTGTGAAATACGCAATGTTTTTACAGACCGAAGCCATGTATATTTGCATTGTATTTGCACATTCTTGCATTTTTTTTATTTTGCACATGTATTCACTATGTTTATCATGTGCAAAAAAAAACAAAACTCTAGAAGGTCCCCTAGATTTCTCCTGGCTTTAATCCGTAATATGGACCAAAATAAGACATGCTGTGATTTTATGAGCACGCAGAAAATACCCATATAAAAAAACCTCATGCCTGACTACAACCAATGCAAACCTATGGGGATTAGCTGCCTGCATTAGGGCTCAGTCAGACGAGCGTTTGTTTTTTTTTGCGCATGTACTTGAAAGCATTAGGATACAGGCAACCCCCACAGAGATTTTCAGGGATCAGCACTTTCTGGAGGCAGGGATTTTTAAATCCCAGGCCACCAGAAAGTGCTTCAGAGCAGTGCCGGAATGGAATGGAGAACATGCGCTGGAGCCCCGACAGCGGTGGAATGTGATGTATATATATTTTTTATACATGCTAGGGATGATTTTCAGGGAAGGGCTTATATTTAAAGCCCTTCCCCAAAAATCGTTGCCTGTATCCCATTGCTTTCTGTGGGGCTGGCTGCAGCGCCGACCCCATTGAAAGCAATGGGAGAAGATTGCGATCCTCTGCCACAGCTGTGGCAGGGAATTCCTTCATCCTCGCGGGGAGTCTCCTTGCACTGAACACTCTGACAGTGCTGTCACAGTGTTCATTGGTGAGGGGACTCCCCGCGGGGATATTTTACACGCAGCACGGACCTTGCTGCTGCACGGATGTCCTATCTTTTGCAAGTGTGAGTATTTTGTGCCTGTAAAAGACAGACATGTGAACACACCATAGGAAATCAATGGTTCTATGAAAAGTGCTTTTTTTTGCGCTCATAGACGCGCGCAAAAAAAACACTCGTCTGACTTCGCCCTCAGACATTTAAAAAATATATGTGTAATAGGGAGCGCAAATACACCCGTGTGAATGAGCCCATAGAAATGGCCTTTGGAAGGCAACCATAATGCTGATGTGGCTCTCAGTGAAAATGAGTTTGACCCCCCCCCCCCCTGCGCTATATGTACGTGTCTTGTTGTATACCTCAGTTTCAAAGTGGAGGAAGGATAAACCCATGGAGCGCACAGCAGGAAATTTTTAATTTTTTTTACACCGAGCCGCGTCTCTTTTCCCATCCAATCCTGTCTTACTGTGCAGTGAAAAACCGTGAGCGACCTTTCATACGGGTGGAATGCTTCCACATTCCACACTGCAAGCCGCGGTAAATTCGCCATTGACAAAGGTTAGCAATGGATCGCATTTTTACCATAAGCCACAGTAATTTATACAGGATGCATCACAACGCAACGCTTTTGAATCACCAGACCCCTGCAGACCAGACCCCCTAAACAAATCAAGCCCTCAGACCAGACTCGTCTCCCAGACAACATCCTTACGCTGGCCACAGGGTCCGGGAGTAGGCTGGGGTGACATGGAGACTTTTTGTAGTGCGACTTTCCAATTTTAACTATCAAACGACAGCTGTAGTGAATCTGGTGACTTGCAGCAGCCCTGAGGACTCCTGCAGCTCATTCAATAAATAATATCGTAAAGCCGTGCTACAAAAAGTCTTTCTCTAGCCCCAGCCTAAAAATCTCATGGGATTTTCACGGTCGTGTGAAATTAGCCTAAAAAGCAGTGCAGGAATAATGCGAGGTGTGTATTCAGGTGATGGCATCTGGGAGACCTGACAGCTCTTGCAGATGTCTGAGAGGTTTCTGGCAGAAGTGTGCTGTAAATTAGGGCACCAGTAACTCAGTGTGCAGAATGTTTAACATCTGACAGTGAGGGTGATCAATGAGTGGAACAGGTTACCACAGGAGGTGGTGAGTTATTTCTTCAGTGGAAGTTTTCAAACAAAGGCTGGACAAATATCTGTCTGGGATGATTTAGTGATCCTGCACTGAGCAGGGGGTTGGACCCGATGACCCTGGAGGTCCTTCCAACTCCACCATTCTATGAGTCTATGATTTTGCACCACAGTGATGTATAAATGCTGTTTATAAGGGCTTATTCAGACGTCTATATATGGGCTGGGTTTTCACGCCTGGCCAATATACGGTGTCCCTTTCGCAGGGGGAGGAGGCGGGCCGGGGGCGGGAGCAGTGCACTGAGCTCCCGCCCCCTCTCCACCCCTCACCACTGTTTGCAATGGGAGGGGCTGGGATGGGGGCGGAGCTAAGTCTTAATCTTAATAGCTGGACTGCTCTGGGGATTCAGTGATCTCAGACTGGTTGGTACCAGATTAAGCAGGATCAACATTCTTGTGAAAACTTTTGAAAGCCCTATTTATATTCTCTCCAACCTTTCTCTGCAGGTGGAAACTTCTGGGATCCTATAAACTGTGTCCAGAGGCTCCAGTTCATCTGCATATACAAGCCAAGCCAGCTGTGAGACCCAAGAAAATTGGCCGGGCCGGGCTGGACACTGGTGCAAATGTGGCGCAACTGAAGCAACCAGAAAACTACTAGATTTTAGGCATGTGGGGCTTTGTGGCACATTGTAATTGATGCCTGGGTGCGGTGATGAAAAAAGTTGTTGTTTTCCCCCCTTTTTTTTTGATCATTTCTTCTTGCTGGAAATACAAAGATAATCATCCTCAAATACTAGAAAACAATTGACTGTATAACCTTGTGATGCTTGAGCCTGTAGAATATGCAGAACTGCCGATGACTGTCAACTGCTGGAAAATTGTAACTTCTACTTACGTACATACAGAATGTTGGTAGGTAAACGACTTACCTCTCCGGATCCTGCATACAGATTGATGCCACAGTCTCCACCCACCCAATAGGCCACATTTTAAGGTTTGCAATAGCGACTGCCTCAAAAACTACAGTGAAAAATCCGCACTTTTCCTGCACACGAGCGAAAATCAATTGCGATTGCAGAGTACAAATCGCAGCATGCTCTATTTTGGGCGGTGTCCGTTGAAATCAATGGAAGCCGTCCGACCTGCGGCCCTTCGGCAAATAACATTGTGGAAATGTAGCGGGAACTGCGTCATCACGTAGTGACGATGCAGGAAAATCTGTAATGCGCATGTCCACAGTACAGATAGAGAATAAAGAAGACGGGTACACGGGGTCACTGGTCGGACACAGGGTCGGATTCTGGTGTGGAATCCGCATCTGAAATCCAACCCGTTCGTGCGCAGCCGGCCTATAAGCACACCGCGGATAAAATAGGCACAAAAATTCGTATGTAGATTTTAGTATGGATTTTGACTGCAAAATTCCCTCCCTGCAATGAATGACTTTCAAGCAGGAACATACTGTGGAGTTAAAAATTCATAGCATGACTCTTCCGCTGTGGTTTTTTCCACTGTAAGATAACCCTTTCAAATCCAATTTGTATCCTGCTTTTCCTAGGGGGTTTACTCTTTTTCTGCCATTATACAACGGCGCTATCTGCTGGCTACAGCCAGTACTGCACGAGGTGACACATTGGATAGCCTCTGACAGCAGAGAGGCTGGCAATATACAGTAAGAGAACCCCTGTGGACGTCTTCCAACATCGGAGCTGTACAGCCTTAAATCATAATGTCTTCAGAGGTCAGACAGTGGATTGGAAAGGGTTATTGGGGGTTTGTTAAAACCTCATTCACTTACATTGTATGGTACGTTGCTGTGGATTTTTGGTGTGAAAACCGCAGCTGTAAATCCATGGTATATGAACTCACACTAAGGCCGGATTCACGTGGGTGAGTGCGATATTGGGCCTAGAAACGTGTCACGATATCGCGCTCACCAATGTGCATTTTTCACACGTTTTTTATTCATAAATAAGCTTTGCATCATTTCTATTAAATTGCGCATCAGAGGAACGCAACTATTGTCCATTTATTTCAATTGAAAGTATCACCTCGAACTCGCATGCACACCACACGGGATGCAAGGGCCATGCAATGTTTTTTTATTTTTAACCCTTTGCAGTCCACTTTTGGATTCAAGGTTTCCTAGGGGGCTTTCTCTTTCTGCCATTATACAATGGCGCCAACTGCTGGCTAGAGCCAGTACTGCGGTATGGGACATGCTGGAGAGGCCCCTGACAACAGAGAGGACAGTAATATACAGCAAGAATACCCTGCCGGATGTTTTCCGACATCGGAGCTCTACAGCCTTCAATCAGAATGTCTTCAGACATCAGACAGTGGATTGGAAAGGGTTAAACCGAAGTTGATGGTGGAAATAGTTAATAAGGCCACATTCACATCTGCTTCTGAAGCTCCGTTGAGAGCCACTGGCAGAAAATCCCGTACGAAATAGCAAAGCAATCTGCACTAGGAAAATACTAAAGGCTATAAAGGAGGCTGAACAGACCCTATAACGGCCAATGGGGTCCATTCTACACCTTTTTATTCTGCCATTGGACGAAGTTGTTTGCCATAATGAAGCAGGCAAACGGAAACCCTAGCAGAAGCTCAACGGAAATGTAGCCTTAGGGCTTTTATCCACTAGCGGTTTTTAATGCTGCGATATCGCTGCGTTTTTTTAAATGCCAATGTCAACGCGACTGGTGTTAGACATGCGTATGTTAGCTCTGTATTTGGTCCATGTTTTTGGACCATGATATGTAGCTAATATAAGTCTATGTATCTATTCATATGTGGTATTTTTCATAGCTGTGAATAAGCTGAAAACACAGATCAATATGGAGGCAAATACTGCTGAAATAGTGATGCCATATAGTTGTAATGTCATCTGTAACACATCTCTACTATGGATCCATGGAGAACAAAGTGTGCGGTCCCTGCTATCAGCTGTCCATCCAAACGATGGATTTTATGCTTGCCTAAAAATCATCGTTCGGCCGAAAAGTAAACAATAGTAGTATTTATACCCAACGATTATCGCTCAAAAGACAGAGTTTGAGCAAATTTTGAGTGATAATCGTTGCATGTAAATCGGCCTTTAAGGGTGGGTTACTTACTTCACCAGGGAGGTGCGCGTAGGCCCATGGGGACCTCTGCTAACCCCGTGTCCAGAACTGCAGTAATCCAAGTGAGGTGATTCAAAGAAATAGGAACCAATACTTTAAGTGGTTAAATACTAACAGCGTGTTTATTGGAGGTTGGACCAATAAAAACACAGTAAAATTATAACATTTATCAAAAGTAATAAATATAAAATGAGATATAAATATATAAATGAATATAAAGGGTGAAATTAAAATCAAGGGGTAGACTGCTTGAAAAAGGGCAGATGGCTTAGCCTTAACACCCAAAATGCATTGCAGGGTACCCCTTGATTTGTATTTCCCCTTTTTTATTCAGTTAGTTATATTTCATTTTATGATTATTTTTTATTATATATAATTTTTAAGGCCGCATTTATTATTTTGCTGTGTTTGTATTGGTACACCCTCCAACAAACACGTGAAATAAGTAACCAAACTTTTAGGCCTCGTTCACACGGGCTACAAAATCATTGCTATGTTTTGAAGCCTGAAAGAACCAATTGGAAACCATGGGCTTCATATACATGTGTTTTGTAGCAATGATTTTGTAGCCCGTGTGAACGAGGCCTTAATCTCATTTACTAATCCTTCTATTCTATGAAGGGTTATCTTTTAGAGTTGTATGCCTCTTTTGTTATTTTTGTACAGGAAGCAGACAGCTCCATTCTCACTGTAGTGGCCTGGCTTGGTATTACAGAGGAAGTTCTCATTCATTTCAATGGTAGAAACAGAAACCAAACATGGCAACAGCACTCAAAATAAATTTACTATCAGAGGTATACATACCTATAATCAATACTCTAACCACATTAAATAATGCAAGGTTCTTGGTATATAATTTGCTCAAATTACATTGGCCCACCTACCAACGTCCAGGCTTTCAGATGGGTCCTAACGCTAAAACCAGGGGGTATAATCTCAACCTGGGAAAGCTGAGTTCCTACCTCTCAGAATGTTCCTCTCTTGGGACTAAGCCTACAAATAAAACCAGGGAAGGTGAGATATCATTTAGATGTTCCAGTAGGAGGGACAGAAGGTAAATGGGCGGCAGGTGTGCATGACCAAGTGAAGGCAGCCAAAACTTCACAATATTTGTACAAAAAAGAATAAAAAAGGTCAGCACTACCCAATGGAAGTATATCCCAATAGAAATCTATAGGTCTGGAAGTCGGGCTTTCCAGCTCATAGCGCATTGCGTTCACTATCTACAGGGCTGCAGCATGTGGATGTACAAAGTAGTGTTCTCATTCACTGACAGAATGCAAATACCTTGACAATGATGGAGGGACTGAACCACAAAAGTATATTAAAAAGTTGTACAACTTTTCATTCATAAAGTGATTACACCTCATAACCTACTTGGCCTACAGGCCATTCTAGCCCTGCTGACCTTTATTACGCAGTGCATATAGATAGGAGATGTGTCACGTATTTAGATACTTTGTTAACCAGTTAACCCCAACATAATTAATGCCCACTGCCCATAAGCCTCCATTTTGGTGATTCCAAGAAATCCAAATACTGTTCAAAGTGGAATAAATCAATCAAATAAATCAAATGAACAGAATGTAGAAATAGTTCTGTCTCTTCTGTGTATCACCGCTTTGTTGTAATTCTTACCAGTTCATATTCAGCTTTCCGCCTATTAACGGAACTCTAGAAATTAACTATAGAATCGATAATTCTATGGATATAATAAACTATAGAAGCCAAAGGGCCATCTAAGATATTACACAATTCTGAGATAAAATACATTTAAAGCAACAGTTCAGTGATGACCTCAAAGTGATATGTAAGTCAGTACCTAGACAGGAACATTGCTGGAGTCTACAAAGATCAATCTTTTATAACACAGGGGGCTTGGATACAGCCGCATGGCTCAATGTGTGGAAGTATAGCTTGAAGTAATGCAGTCACCATTAAATAGATATCAGTTCTACACATTGCTTTCCCTTTTGTTCTTCATCCAGGCCCAGACCACCATGCAGATTTCTTTCCGCTATCAATCGTCTCTATATGTAAACTTGCCATCCTGACACCTTACTGCTTCTCTCAGTGCCCCCTACATAGTGCTAGTGTGGTGGGCGAGCGCAGACATCATGGGTTGAGGGAGACAGCGGGGTTCAGTAGATGTTTGTGACGGGTGGCTCTCTGATCCGCTCCATAGATCGGCTGCGGCCTGGCTCAACCACTTGCCGGTTGCAAATCGACATAGATAAATAGCTCATGACGCCAACACCCTTCTATCTTAATTATGCTGATTAGAATGATAGAAAACAGTCCAGCCAGGAATAAGTAGGTAAACCAAGGGTATAAAGTTTACTAAATTCCTCAATACAGTCCATAACAAATTCCAAACGATATTCTTACAGTGGCAGCGTTCAACATGAATTACTTCTCAGGTAGAGGAAAATACCCATGGCATAGATTCCACTACATATTAAAAATGTTTTAGGTGAATATTGGCCTAAGGAATGTGATTTAGACATAGGAGCATCAATGACCCTTGGCCATTAAAGGTTTATTAGTACATCTGAAAGGATAGGGAGCATCTAGATACCTACAGTATGTCTAGATACAGTGCACTGATATTGGCAAAACTGAAGGTTAAGATAAGTAATAACAACTTACGGCATGATTTGTGAGAAAGAATGATAAAAGTCACCCTCCCGTGGAGTGAATGATACAACTCACTTTACCATACCTTCATGGACTATAGAAAAAGAATGGCCACACCACTGATACGGTGTTAAGAAGCAGATACTTCATGTTGTTGGCAAAGGAAAACACTGTTAATATTCAGAACCCTTCATTCATCCTGTGTCTTCTTTTTGGCTCGTATCAGTGGTGTAGCTATAGGGGGAGCAATGGTAACAGTCGCTACGGGACCCAGGAGCCTTAAGGACCCCAAAGGCAGCTCCATCACATAAGAAGACACCAGTATTATAAACAGCACATGGTAGGTAAGGGGGCTTGTTACAGATTTTGCATCGGGGCCCAAGAGCTTTTAGTTACGCCCCTGGCTCATATATAGGTTCAACTAGGAATTACCCGGGACAGAAAGGGCTTTGTTGGAGTTCGGGGGGAATTCCTTGTGATTCCAGGTGAATTTCCTAAACTGGCTTTTTATGGGGTCAACCCAAAGACCCTATATATCTTATGTTTTAGATTCTGATACATTTCAGATCATTGACCAGACACCATAATTCATGCCCTAGACCAGATTTCATAATTCAGAACCCACACCAGACCCCAAAGTTTAGACTCCAGACCAGACCCCATAGTTCAGACCAGAACCTGCTATTACTCACCTCTGCTCACTGCCATCTCCTCTTCCGTTTATGTTCTCCTCATGGGCTCTAAGTGCTGTCAGAGCCATGATGTTGTGTTCTAAAGAGGAGCCAAGAGCAAGGAGAGGTAAGTAATATCAGTCATTATATATTGTATTAATCTGCTGGTGGAATTAGGGCGAGGAAGATGCCCCCATCACCAGCCTCTCCACCAAATCCACTCCTGACTTTGTGGAAGATTGATTGGAACAAATATTCTTTATTTTGAACTAAACTAAATGGATAAACTAGTGGAGAGAAAATCATCAAGTAAGTCTAACCACCCATTAACTGTTGCATGGGACTATAAGAATTAAAAAGTTTTGGAAAAACCCATTATACAAGAATAATACTTGTAATTATGAACTTATTAACAATCGAGAGGAAAAAAACTGGAGACGGGATTTGAACTGTTTATTTTACAGATCGTTACAGTTTATTAAAGTTCATAGTTATAACAACAATGTTGGCTCCCAGATCCTTTGTGACTTATCCTCTAAACCTCCGTGCTACCGCCACCAATAGAGCACACTTTCACACTCTGCCCTCTCCCGAACCGCTCTGGCCAAAAATGGGACACGAGTCCCTGCTGTTACCCATCCTTGCATATGTATACAGGGGTACAGTGGTGACCTTGAAGGCAGCGGGCCTGACACAACCGGTCAACACAACCCACTACATTCCGATCTACTCCACTGGAGCCTCTGGCGGAAGAAGTAGACCCCAAGCCTGAACCCTGTGTTCCCTCACACATGCACATTTTTAGACTTTTCTGTTCATGAAGAAGGCTGTGGAAAGACATCTATAAAAATGCCTCACGCAATGTTATGCTTGCAAAAAAACGCACACAAATTGAGGAAAAATCCCCCCCACCCCCCAAAAAAAAATTGTGGTGCATTTCATTACTTTCTACAGGTAGCATCTGGTAGCGAAACACACCAGGAAGACTGCACAAAAAATGCTGTTTATTGACAGAATGTTATGTGAAGAATGCAGCATTCCAAAAGATAAGATTTAGCTTTGGGCTTGAAGGCCCAAGACATCCTTTGTGATGAAAGGGTTAAGAAATTTTTTAATATATAATTGTAGGCTCATCAATGTTCCTCTACCCTTTAACATACGATAGAGGGCATGCTGTATACATATTAGTCAGGCCAGATCATCATGTTACTAAGTGCAAACACTGTAGCCATAGAGCTGAAGGACCAAAGTGGTGGAATTTTTGGCTCCAAGTGGAAGTGGGATGTGACGATGAGCTCTAATGCTTGAACTTTGGACACGCTGACCCCCACTCACAGTATACTAGAGTCAATCATACACTTTATGAGCGCTCATGAAAATGGCCAAGGTTATCTACTCTCCTCTACAGCTACAAGATTAGGTATTAAATCAACAGCACAAAGATTTTCTTTTTTTCTCCAATGTATAGGATCAGGGTGAAAACCCACATTCTATCTCCTTCCTGTCAGACGGAATTATTCAAAATCCGGGGAAACAGGACCTATCTAATTTGTTTCTGCCTGGAGTGGGCACACAGGCTGCCAAGGTGAATTTCAGTATTTGGTACTATTCCCCAATCAATACGTTTGACCTCTATTAAATAAAGACCTGATTCTATGAAAAGCAAGCGATAAAAAGGAACTGATGTAGTCTGGATCTTTAATTTTCTATTTTTGCGGACTTTGCTCTGGAAACCCAAAGAAAAAAAACTTCCTTTATCCAGATTAAAACCAGATTCCATGCAGCAAGCATCCAATATCCTTCAAAACTGAGAATAGTAAATAAAGATAAAGGGTGATTTTTTTTGGCTGAAATTTGATACAAAAAATTCAGAGTTTTTCAACTGGTTTGGTCAGGTTTTAAAAAGCGTTTACGAGGTTCATCAGTAGGGGGCGTGGTTAGCACAAACCAACAGATTTACTATACTTTATACCAAGGTCAGGAGAAAATACAGAGATCTCTCCCATCATCTATTTATACCCAGGACTGTAACAAGGGGGTACCTTCTACATCTACAGGAAAGAAACTTTCTACACTGATATAGAAGGGGGTTCTTTACTGTAAGAGCAGTGAGACTATGGAACTCTCTGCCTGAGGATGTGCTGATGGTGAACTCGATAAAAGAGTTTAAGAAGAGTCTGGACACATTTCTTGAGCGATGCAATATTATGTTATAGTCATTAATAACTTCAGAAGGGTCGGTGATCCGGGGATTTTTCATATTGCTAGATTGGTATCAAGAAGGAATTTCTTTTCCCATAAATAGGGAAAATTGGCTTCTACCTCCTTGGGGTTTTTTGCCTTCCTCTGGATCAACATTAGGGGATAATAGGCTCAACTGGATGGACATGTGTTCTTCTTTGGCCTTCTATACTATATTACTAAATCAGTTGGTATCTGTGCCAGCTCATTCCTGCATAGATTGAACAGTCTGTCGCATTGTCTAGCCAGACTTGTGACACATTTATTAAGAGGTTTGTGGTTTGTGCCTCTTTATAAATTTGTTGCACTCCAGTGCACTGTTTACCCAGTATAAAACACCAGTCTAAGTAAATCTTCCCCCCAAACTGCTGTTTAGAAAAAAGTCCAAAGATACCTCTGTACTGATCTAGCTTGGGAAATATCTTTAAAACGGGAGCTGGATGTTCGGACCACGGAGAAAATTTGCCCAATATCATTAGCAGAATGGAGCGCACCAGTGCGGTGGTAGACAAAGATGAGGGAGGACATATAGGGCGGTGCAGCATGGTGGAGAGCTTTATGGATGAGAGTTTAAATTGTATTTTGTAGTAGACGGGCAACCAGTGCAATGACTGGCACAGGAGGCATCAGTGTAGCAGTTAGACAAAAAGAAAAGCCTGGCTGCTGCATTCAGGGTGGATTAGAGAGGGGAGATTTCAGTGAAGGGAAGGTGATCAATAGTGAGCTACAAGAGTCAAGACGAGAATGAATCAGTGCAACAATAAGCATTTTTGCTGTTTCCACAAGGAGAAAAGGGCGGATTCTGCAGATGTTTTTAAGGTGCAAGTGACACGATTGAGCAAATGATTGAATATAGGAAGTGAAGGAAAGACCGGAGTTAAATATGACCCCAAGCCAGCGGGTGTGCTGCCTAAGAAAAAATTGAAAAAATTGCTTATGGTACAAGAGAACTTTTAGATCATAGATATTTTTTGCTCTTGAAATTAATCTTCCACATCCTAGAGGTTTACAACTGTTGACGATTAACCTAACTTGCTTAACATTGCTGAATAGACAAGTTTAGATTCTGAAATTCTGGGTTTCTTTGGATATAACAACCTAATGGAAAATCTAAGAATCCTTGGAATGCTGTTAAAATGCACTGATGAGGGTAATATTTGAAGGAATTGACGTGAATGTAAAGGGCTTTTCTGGGACTTTAGACTGCCGCTGGCTTCTTCTGGGCTCTTAGCAGTGTGCACCGAGGCTCCAGCGCTGGATGGGGAGCAGCTGAACTAAGTGAGCATGTCATTTTTTTTGTTTTACACAATTCTAATACTCTTGTATTTTTTTAAGCCCCAGAAAACCTCTTTAAGATTGCAGGGTGTCCACAGGAATAGTTATCCCGGGACAAAAGAGATCTTCCCAGCATTGCATGAGGACTCGTGTGGAGCATGCTTATTCCAGAGCTAAAATAACTGAAGGGAATCAATTTAATACAAATAACATAATAAACAATTTATGACTGTAATTAAAAAAAAGCAGGTGAGTTTTATTATCCTACAAAAAATGTTCAAAATCCCCCCATCAGCGGCAGTACAGTCTGAGCATGAAAAAAAGGACACGAGTAGTGCAGTGTATTATCTAAATGATCAAATATTTGCATCTTCAAGTCCCCTTGTGAGTCAAATAAATGTGGTAAAAAAAAGGCAAAAATGTTTTCATGTAAAAATAAAAGGGGTGTGGCTTGACCGCGGAGCTGTACAGACGCACTCTACAAGAGCTTCGGCGCTATTAGAAGAAAAGTGGGTTTGCACCTCTGGTCCTGCATCCAGGTTGTCATGATCCCGGTCCTCCTGTCTTGACAGGTGCCCCGGTCTACTTCGCTAGGTGATCTGCTGGTTGTGGCCTTCAGTGGCTCATTGTGGACTGTTCCACATGCAGCGCCCGGATCTCTCCACTAAAGTACCGACGACTATGGTGGCCACACTTACTATCATACTCGCATGTGGCGGAGTACTGAGGACACAGCCTGGCGGAGTGCCTGTGCCTTCTAAGATCTGTGAGGGGTCTTCTTGTCTCCAGCGGTGCAGCGCTAAGAGCGAGTCTCAGACGCTGCTCTACGTTCCAGCTACAGCCTGGGGCTTTCCTGCCTGAACACACCACTTCAGAGGCTGTCAACTGCTGGGCACTGACTTCTAGAACACGCTGATCTAGAGATCTAGGGCCTTTACAGTCCTGCTGAACTTTACTGCCTGGAGGTTCCTAGTGGGCCCTGGAAAGTGGGTGGATGGGATACAAATAAACTCCACTCTCCACAACCCCAAAGTTAACAAACTAAAGCAGACTGCATAGCAGCAAATATATATAAATGGTGCGGTGTTCTATATTATAAAACCCTAACACATCTAAGGGGACATAAACAGACATTGGTCGTAACTATAGGGGCTACATCCCTAATTTTTTTCAGATCTGTCCTAAGGGGCCACTGACCCAATGTTTTCTAGGATCATATTCACCATCAACTAACACATTTAACTCAGAGCACCGTGTTCTCAAGCAGCTCAAATAGAGGCGTATTACTCCTGCACTTAGCTTAACTAGATGTTATTCTTTGCTGTATTTTGCTCTTCTTTTCGCAATAAAAATCATGACGAAAGGTTAAAAGAAAGGAGTCAACCCTTCTAAATTTACAAAGTTTTCCAGCTGCGTCTACTATGCACCAAGGAGCAGACTATTTCCCTCTGAGACCTGTATATCTCAAAGATCTCAAGGTTCTTCTGCTACTAACAGAGACATTCAACACTTTTCTCCAGAGCCCGAGATTATATCACAGGGATCCATCACAACCTCATCTCCTCCACATTAAAGCAAATGTCATATCTAGGGATGAGCGAGTATACTCGCTAAGGCACTACTCGCTCGAGTAATCTGCCTTAGCCGAGTATCTCCCCGCTCGTCCCGAAAGATTCGGGTGCCGCCGCGGGGCGGGGAGCTGCGAGGGAGAGCCGGGAGGAACGGAGGGGAGATCTCTCTCTCCCCCTCTCCCGCCCGCTCCCCGCCGCAACTCACCTGTCAGCTGCGGCGGCTCCCGAATCTTTAGGGACGAGCGGGGAGGTACTCGGCTAAAGCACATTACTCGAGCGAGTAGTGCCTTAGTGAGTATACTCGCTCATCCCTAGTCATATCGTTATACAATTCTCCTTTATTGCATAGAGAAATTGATTACTTAACATCTACAGTGTAAGGCCGTCTGCACACAGGCGTATAGGTTTCTGCATGCGGAATGCGGACTTGGCAATAGCAGTGTCCGCACGTACCTGCTTTCTTTTTCTCTTTCCTGTAATGCGGATGGTCCGCACGGCTCGCTGTTGGGCATGTGCAGTACAGATTATTTTTTAACTCCTAGCGATGATGCGGAATCCGTGACCTTTCCGGAATGTGATTGCAGAAGGGACACGGATCGTATGGCTTACATTGACTTTAGTGGAAGCTGTTGGCGCAGAATACATGCAAAAATAAAACATACTGCGATTTTTCCTCTGCAAGTAGAAAATCTCGATTAATTTCCATTCATGTAGGGGAAAAAGCATTTTTCAATATCATGTTATAAGTAGTATTTGCTGTGGAATCCGGAGGCGGATGCCCGCTCCAGATTCCGCAATGCAAATCTGCCCATGTGCAGGTGGCTTTAAAAGCTGTTTCAAGACCTTAAAGATACAATTCAAAGAGACATTAAAGAAGCTGTTCCATATATTCACGCAGCTATAGTTGATTGTGCAGTGTCCTATAGGGACACTCCGGACACTGGACACACAGGGGGAGCTGGGAGTGTTAAGTGATGGCTTGTCACGGTGGCACTTACCAGGCTCCTTTCCAGAGGGATGACACGTAGTCAAGGCCAGAGCGTATCTGCAGGTTGTCAAAGACACCCCTAGGATAGGGAATGCCAATAAACAGGAGGATGGGGGTAGTAGTTGTCATGGGTGACGCCACCATTCCTACACACTGGTATGATACACGGTGGAGAATAATCACAAACAACGTCTTTTAGTACCTCAGGTCCCCAGGAACAGTTAGGGCCCGGTATTAACTTTACGTGGGTAAACTAGTAGCAAGCAATTATTACAAGGCAATTTTTGTACAGTCAGGGTGGAAACACAAGATGACACCGGTCCTGCAGTCCACGTCATCTGCTAGGCACCACTCCTGGAAGGGAAAACACTTCGGAGGAGGAAAGAGGGTAGTGGTCACTCCGCAGACACTCTGGCATTAATTATTGACTATTAGGATTGGTACCCCACTCTGGAGACGTGTGACTTGGTAGCGTACTTCTACGCTGTGATCCTAACTCTGGACAGCCCCGTAGGAAAACTTGTAAACTTGAATTAGTACGTCTGCACTGGCCTCTCTTACGGAATTACTTACGAATGCTCTCTCTTATACTTGGGCTCACTCCACTCACATCCAATAGACATTCATCACGGGATATCTCTCCTCCTCTTCCATCTTCACCACAAGGAAGCTGAAGGTGCTTCCATGTTGCTCTGTGTTAGGTGGTAGTCAGGTAGCAGACAAGATTGAACTCCTTTCCCGCTCTCAAGCACTCCTTTTTATACCCTCGCTTGTACCACTTGACATGACAGACTGTTACATGTACAAGCAGACTATGATTTTATTGGAGTTAAAGGGGTTGTCCCGCGCCGAAACGGGTTTTTTTTTTTTTAAACCCCCCCCCCCGTTCGGCGCGAGACAACCCCGATGCAGGGGTTAAAAAAACAACCCCCACAGCGCTTACCTGAATCCCGGCGGTCCGGCGTCTTCATACTCACCTGCTGAAGATGGCCGCCGGGATCCTCTGTCTCCATGGACCGCAGGGCTTCTGTGCGGTCCATTGCCGATTCCAGCCTCCTGATTGGCTGGAATCGGCACGTGACGGGGCGGAGCTACACGGAGCTACACGGAGCCCCATAGAGAAGAGGAGAAGACCCGGACTGCGCAAGCGCAGCTAATTTGGCCATCGGAGGGCGAAAATTAGTCGGCACCATGGAGACGAGGACGCCAGCAACGGAGCAGGTAAGTATAAAACTTTTTATAACTTCTGTATGGCTCATAATTAATGCACAATGTACATTACAAAGTGCATTATTATGGCCATGCAGAAGTGTACAGACCCACTTGCTGCCTCGGGACAACCCCTTTAACCTCTCAAGCGCCGCAGCTGTGCAACGCACACACTGGAAATGAGACAGGTTTTGCACCGTGCATCTACATGAGACAAACATGTATGACATTTATGGAGGGGACCAGGATTATGTACTGGGCCACTACAATTGTACTGCACATCTTGAATAGAAAATGGAGTAATTTGTAGAAGCCTATAATGAAGCGGAAACTAGCAGATTTGCAAGATAGGTCAAGAAAAAACAATATATAATTCCGAGATATACCAAGATTTTTAAGTCACTAGATTTCTTACCGAAATTGTCGCTATCATCCCTGACGTAAGAGAAAGTGATCTTCTGGTTGACAGAGTTCACAGGTATCTAAACCTAAAAGTATACCTACAGAAGTTCCTAGAGATGTACTTGCTAGATTACATTTCTAGTACTTTAAGGATGCACTTTTAAAAGTTTCTGCACAAGTTACAAACATGCCCCATTTACACACAAAGATGATCGCTCAAAATTCATTCAAAAGATAGGAGGATTGACAGTTTGAGCGATCATTTTACATAAGCTGATAATGGGCACTAATGCCCATTAGTAGCTTATTAGCTTCATTTGCATGTAAATGAGCCGCCATGCGCTGTATGCAGGTGGTCTTTTTCCTGCATTCAGCTCCTTCGCGGGACTGCAGCTGAATACAGTGCTATCAGCGCTCCCATGGAGAAACACAGCGTGCGGTCCCTGCTATCAGCTCTCCAGCTGAACAATGTATTGTAAGCTCAACTAAAAATCATCGTTCGGACGAAAAGCAAATGATGGTAGCATTTACATGCAATGATTATTTCTCAAAAGTCATAGCTTGAGCACGTTGTGAGTGATAATCATTGCATGTAAATGGGGTTTAACCTGATCCTCTCTCAACCAGGAATAGATCAAAGTGACCCAAAATAACTCTCCTGAAACCTCTACTTGAGCTACAGAATCTTCACTCATCCACCCACAAATTTCCTTTCGATTGATGCTTGTTCCACAAGCTCTTTCAGTCTTGAGGGAACTTTCATTTTCCTAATCTTGGAATATATGGTTCAGGGCTCTTTCACACGAGCGTATATCGGCCCACCGTTTTCACGGTTGGCCAATATATGCTATGATCTAATGCATTGAATTTTTTGCGTGTGCTCATGAGCGCGTGCAAAAAAACGCTCGTCTGACTTAGCCCTTAATGTGCAAAAGTTGTAAAATCATTAAAAAAAAACTTGCATAAATTTGCTGTGATTGTACTGACCCGAATAATAAGGTTAACATGCCAGTTGTGCAGCATGGTGAATGATACGTGTCAGGGTTGCAACATGAAATCATTTTTGGATGCCAAAATTATTTGGGTCATCACGACCCAAAAATAAAGGTTATCTAAACTACACAAATGTAAATTGAAAAAGAAAAAGAAACTGTCCCACCTTGCTTTCTTGTGCTGCAGCTTTAGTCCCGTAAGCAGGTATACTCACACGCCTTCACATTGCCATCCGGCTACTTTGGCTTTAGTAAGACATACATAATCCATACGCAGGAATCCGGCTTATTGTGAAGAAACCTTGCTTTTATTTTCTTAACTTTGTGCTCATGAAGCACAAAGTTAAGAAAATAAAAGCAAGGTTTCTTCACAATAAGCCGGATTCCTGCGTGTAAATTGAAAAAGGTTCATGCGGAGAGGTGGGGAAGGGGGGGGGGGGGGGCATTCCAAAGTTTGGTATTCAACGCAGCCTTTCCTAGTTACATGTCTGATATGGGTAGGCTTCATCACTATTGTTTAGCTTAACTAGTGGAACACAACAGAGGCGCCCTGTGTCTCCGCTGCTATTTACCCTGATGATAGAATCACTGGGAGCTTAAGGCCTCATGTCCACGGGGAAAATCAGATCCGCTGCAGATTCTACATGTAGAATCTGCAGCGGGTCCCTCCTGCCCCGCGGACATGAGCGCCGAAAATAGAAATTTAAAAGCATTTACCTATCCGTAGCGGGCGGAGAAGGTCAGCTGTTCCTCACGGCCGGATCTTCATTTTCGGCCGGCGGATGAATTCCTGACGCCGGCGGCACGTCGCCGGCACGTCGCCGACGTGCCGCGCGCATGCGCCGGGCACATCCGCCGAGCCGAAGCAAGGGAGATGCGGCCGTGAAGAAGAGCAGAGCTTCGCGGCCCGCTGCGGGTGAGTAAATGCTTTAAATTCCTATTTTAGGTCTCCCGCGGATCCGGACGGCTTCCATAGGCTTCAATAGAAGCCCGCGGGAGCCGTCCCCGCGGGAGACCCGCATGAAAATGGAGCATGGTCCAGATTTTTTCATGCTCCTTTTTTTTTTAAATCACTTTTATTGACGATCCGCGGGTATTTATGTACCCGCGGGTGGTCAATGCATCCCTATGGGATGCGGATCCGCATGCGGGAGATCCGCTGCGGATCTTAAATCATATTTTGCCCGTGGACATGAGCCCTAAAGAAACAAGGAAAAAGACATAGATGGCCTTAGACTCGGAACAAGGGATCCTAAATGAAAATTATAGGCTGGTGATACATTTCTTAAAAAACATAAATGTTTAATTTGAACGAGTAATAAATATATGCTCTCAGTGGCTGCGATGACGGCGCATCAACATTATGACGCTGTATGTCATGTGACCAACTGATATGCGCAGAAGGAGAGTGATTGCAGTGGGTGCCTTGGTATGTTCATAGGTGCTTATTGTCATCAGCATTGGATTGGTGGGTGAGATTGAGCATTCTGTTATATAAGGCTTGCACTGAACTTACCTAAGTACCCTAGATGAAGATTTAACAAAATGCATGCTGGTTGTGGTAGGTCCCCCCCCCCCCCCCTCACTGTATGTTTATATGTATGCACTTGCTACTTTATGGTTATACCTATGTACATATATGAATTAGGGTGTTTGTAAATATTTGGTATACATTTTTGTAGACATTCTTTGCATTTTGTATTATTTGGGCACTTTACTTTTGGTGTCTTATATAGTTTTTTCTATATGCTGAGAGGCATTGTGAGACCCATCTTGCATGATGTTTTTTATTCCGGTCTCCTGTTAGGTGATTGCATAGCATAGTGTTCAATTTTAATAATTTATCTAGATATAAATTAATTTTATAAGGGTACATTCCATCCACTTGCCATCACCACGTCCTCAGGCAAACAGTTCCATAGTCTCACTGCTCTTACAGTAAAGAACCCCTTCTATGTCGGTGTAGAAACCTTCTTTCCTCTAGACGTAGAGGATGCCCCCTTGCCACAGTCCTGGGTATAAATAGATGATGGGAGAGATCTGTAATCGGTAAAGAATTCTGTAATCCAGTGCATTTGATTGGACCCGATGACCCTGGAGGTCCCTTCCAACTCTAACATTCTATGATTGATCTGCGTATTACTGCGAATAAAACGCATGCGGAATCCGCAATTTCTATCTGGTCGTGTGAGACCGGCCTAAGGTAGATTGCTACTTTTTTATCACATGACCGGGGACCACTCAACGAGGCCATCGGTCATTGCTCAGGTTCTCGGCTTTGGTAGCCAGGAACAAGGAGAGTTTAAATTTCCCAGACCCTCCCCGGCTCCTGTGCATGTGTACGTCATTTTGCCAGTGGGCGCATGTGCAGAAGTCAGGGAAGATAGTGGAGGAGGATTGTGTCAAGGTTCAAATGTGGAGGCCTCCGGTAAGAAGTTTCATCTCCTCTCACTGATTGCATCGGTTAGGGGAGATTAAACTTCAACTTTTCTTAACTTTTACGTGATCGCCATTATCCATTGGATAACAGCGATCATGTGACCTGGTAGAAAGATTACACAGTAAAATATCAATATTTGCAGATGATAAACAACTATGTAAAGTAACACAAGAAAGGACAGAATGCGATAAAAAATAGATATGAATACGTTGGGGGCAGAAAAATGGCAAATGGATTTTAACACTGCTAAATGTAAGGTTCTGCACATGGGCAGAGGAAATACATTTTACCATTGCACACTAAATTGAGCAACCAGTGTCAGGCAGCTGCTGCCAAGGCAAATAGGATTATGGGGTGCATCCAAAGGGGTCTACAGGCACATGATGAGAACATTGCTTTTCGTCTCTACAAGTCACTGGTCAGACCACACATGAAATATTGTGTGCAGTTTTGGGCGTCGTAACTCAAGAAGAACATATCAGAGCTTGAGCGGGTTCAAAGGTGGGCAACTAAAATAATAAATGGAATTGGCGGACTACAATACCCAGAGAGGTTATGAAAATTGGGGTTATTTAGATTAGAAAAAAATGGCCGAGGGCCGACCTAATATTTATGTGTGAATATATCAGGGGGCAATACAGAGATCTCTCTCATCATCTATGTGTACCCAGAACTGTAACAAGGGGACGCTCTAATAACTATGTATAGATATATCAGGGGACAGTACAGAGATCTCTTCCATCATCTATTATACCCAGGACTATAACAAGGGGGCGCTCTAATAACTATGTATAAATATATCACAGGACAATACAGAGATCTCCTCAATCATCTATTTATACCCAGGACTGTGACAAGGGGGCGCTCTAATAACTATGTATAATATATCACGGGACAATACAGAGATCTCTTACATCATCTAGTTATATCCAGGACTGTAACAAGGGAGCGCTCTAATAACTATGTGTAATATACCAGAGGACAATACAGAGATCTCTCACATCATCTATGTGTACCCAGGACTTTAACAAGGGGGCGCTCTAATAACTATGTATAGATATATCAGGAGATAATACAGAGATCTCTCCCATCATCTATTTATACCCAGGACTGTAACAAGGAAGCGCTGTAATAACTATGTATAATATATCAGGGGACAATACAGAGATCTCTCCCATCATCTATTTGTACCCAGGACTGTAACAAGGGGGCGCTCTAATAACTATGTATAGATAGCAAATGGATTTTAACACTGACCGTACATATATACTATGTGCGGTCATATGTTATGAAGCAACCATAAAGAAAGAGAGTATGTAATAAGTATTTCTATCATATATCGCACTACCTAATACATTACAACTAAAGTGTGACAAAGGGTAAGGCAAATTCAAAGAGAAGTAGAATGTGTTTAGAAATGGTACTGCATAGGGCCAAGACCAAAATTTGTTCTGGGGCCCATAGGACGCTAGTTAAGCTATTTCGTATAGCATCAAAATTAGACCAATGAATGGTACATAATATACATTTATTGTAAGTCACATCTAATAATCTCCAGCTGTGTTTATGTTATAGTATTTAATATGAGTAATAACGAGAGGAGAAGTCACATAGGTTGAAACTTCCACTGTTGCCATCTTCCAGCCAATGGAAATCCTGCATTAAGAGTGGCTGCTTGACTGATCTTATTGTCGGGGGCCACATGGCAGTAGAGCGGACTTCCCTTGGAATTTAATTTAGCTGTCAATTGAATTATCAATGTACGAAACAGTCCTTGATTCCTGTATGCTGGGTCAGTGTATCCCATGCGCATTTCTCCAGATTGTTCGCTCATTGTCCAGGCAACAGGCTTCCCGACACCTAATCTTCTTGCACAAATACTAGGAAAATTCTGGATGCATTTACTGACGTAACGTTCACTGAGTGCGTTCCCACCAAATGCCCAGACTTCATTCACTAAGTAGGCTTCCTCGGACTGGAGGGAAGAGAATTGGAGGTCACTGCATGAAAAGGAACATAGAAAAGACAAAAAACAATGAAAAAGAGATCTAAAAATGTGGGCATATCAGTGGATAATAAACTCAGTTGGAGTGAGTATTCATCCCCATAGCGTGCACTAAATGGGGATGACTACAAGAGCCGAGAACACAGAATGTGTATAGTTTTCACCACCTGTGTAGAAGGCCAGATTCACACAGTTGCATGTGTGTTGCATCCGAAAAACTAAAGGCGCAACTCGCATTGGACAGCACATGGACACCATTCTGTGTGCTGTCCTATCACTACGGACCCTGGACATTGCAGAGTCTTGTCGGTGAAGATGGATGAGAATAAGACATGCAGTGATTTCTTTCACACAAACCATCATCGGTCAATCAGAAAAAAATTTTATTATCCGGCCATGTGCCGTCGGTGAAATACATGGCCCGAAAATACATCCATGCAAATGGGCCCTAAGAGGGCAAAGCCAAAGTAGAGAGTATAAAGGGAGATGGCCAATGTTATTGCAGGAATGAGTGGAATGCAATACCCAGAAGAAAGATTCACCATCAGCAGAGGGGATTCTTTACTGTAAGAGTAGAGCGACTATGGAACAATCTGCCACAGGAAGTTGTTATGGGTAATGTATTCAAATGCTAAAGTTCTGGATGTCTTTCTTGTAAAAGAAATCATTACTTTTCTCCATTACTTATATAGCATCCACACAATCCGCAGCGCTGTAGTGGAATTGTCATAACTCACATTAGTCCATGTCTTCAATAGGGCTCACAATCTATCTCAGTCACACTGGACAAATTTCATAGGAAGTCAAATAATCTATCAGTATGTTTTTGGAGTTTGGGAGGATATAGGAGTATCTGTAGGAAATTTATATAGGAATAATATATAAACTCCATGCAGATGTAGCTTATAATTGGATTTGAACCCGTGGTCCCAGTACTGCATGACAACATGGCTAACCGCAGTGCTCCTCATAGAGCTCCTCTCTCGTGGTTCTCTAGCCAATTGATCAGTAAGGTATGTAAAGTGCTTTGGTGGGAAAACCCTTCTGAATACCGAAATTCCTGTTGACTTCATACCGGTTTAGAGCCAGCCAAGAAGCAAAATTACCACTAGCAAAGTGCTGAGATATGGCTGCCTCGCCGACTTAGTAGATGGGTCTGTAAAGAGCCCAGCCAGGCCGTCTGTAAATGGCTTCAGAATAAAGCTGGACTACTTCTATAATGTGGCTGTTTTATTTGTTCTATAAATTAAAGCACACTCTACAGTTCTGCATAGTGTCAGCCATAAGTGCACCATTGACCTCTTAGTGACCGTCCATATGCTTTTTTTTATAAAGGTCATTAATGGGCTTTACTCTGATGCATGAGAATATCGTCATGGATCTCCAAAGAAACTGCAATCCTCTTTGTTTAATCCTTTACATGTCGCAGTTAATACAACCGCAGCATGTAAAAGGCTGACAGAGGGAGGGGGCTCCCTCTGTCCTCTACAGGATCCCTGCGATGTAATCATGGGGTCCCGATGGGTTGCTATGGGATCCGGAGGCTTGAACATGGCTTCTAGGTCTGCCATTTACAGTGGTCTATGAGTCTCTGTCTCTGGCTGTATCTTATAGACCAGTATAATACACTGCTATACTTAAGTACATCAGTTTATAATACCAATGATCAAACGTAGTGACATTCAAGTCCCATGGTGGTAAAATAAATAAAAAAGGGAGAAAAGGATGTTACAAAATTAGAAAAAATATAAAAAACATAAAAAGGGGAAAATAAGTGTTAAAAAATTGGGGAAAAAATATAAAAAAAATAAAAAAGCTAAAACCTCAGGACTTCTCTTTTTACTATGCAAAAAAATAAATAAATAGTCATCACACATCTGGTTTTGCTGGATTCGCAATGACCGTTAGTACATTATTTAAAAAATATATTTAAAAAATGGCAAAAATGTTGCTCCCTCAATGTGAGTACTGAAAGCTGCCTGTCAATGCATTGAGTGGCTGTCTAAGTACTTCTCCCATTCTAATTATATAATAGGCAGACTACTTATCAGCACCGCTAAAATGCATCGTGCAGCGACTTTCATCACTTACTGTAGGGGTACGACAGGGGCCGCAAGTATAACACTTATATGGGCTGAAAATAAGAGTAATGCACTTAGTAACTTATTTGGTAACACTTATCCGGCGATATAAGTGTTACCAAATGCATTGAGCGGCAGCTTTCAGCACTCACATCGGGGAAACAACCTATTTTCAGCCCATTAGCTTAGCTTTTAGGGACAGAGTCTCTTTAAGTTGCTCTTCTCTGAAACCTCTCTAGCTTAGGGATGTCACAGCATGGGTAAACTTAACAAAAGACTAGGGAACACACCTAGAAGCTGGGGCAGTACTGGTTTAGATCATCTCCAATCACTCAAAAGTTTTTTTTTTACCTTTTTGTGCACAGATTGTCTAGTCTTCTCTATAATTTCTAATGATGTGTCATAAAGAATAACTTTAACCCCAAATGGGCACAGCTATTTATTTTTGCTTTTGTTTATATGCATTCCAATAGCTATAACTTTTTTTCATTGACTTATGTGAGAATGTTCTCTTGGGCCTCGCTCACACAATACAAGTGTCAGATCCATATCAACATGAGTCTGACACGGAATCTGTGGCAGAAAACTTGGTCTGAGCCTCAGGGCTTGGTCACATGGGCATGAAAATCATGCAAAAAAATTGGGGCAAAAATCGCATGAATGGGCGATTTTCCGCAATCAAGTCTTGAGCCTCATTAGCGTGAAAATCGCTCATTCACATTGGAAGAGGCAGAGAGAGAAAGCGAGAGAACAAAACCCTTAACTCACCACATACACCCATGTGACATTCTTTATCAGCACTCCCCGCTGCTAATCTGACTCCCCTACCTCTGACATTGTTTCACAAACTCCCTCTCCCTGCCAATGCCATTGTTTAGCAGTGTCAGCTAAACAATGGCCAATGCTCCTAATAACACTTCCTCTTCCCCTCCCTTTTTTTCCAGCTCCCATAGGAGTCTAGGGACACTCCTATATAAGATAGGTCAAGACCTGTATTTTCACGCAGCAGGGAATTTCAGTTGCTGATGTCCTATTTTTTTGGGTGCAATATTTTTTTTGCACTCCTAAAATGACTTTGTCTGAATGTTTCCATAGAAAAGCATTGGTTCTAATAGACACTTTTTTTGAGGGCGGGGGTTAGCTAACTTAGCAGCACAAATTCCCTCATGTGAATGAGCCCTTAGGGTACATTCACAGGTAACTGATTTGCTGTGGATTGTGTTTGGGATTGTGGTGCAAATCTGCAGCAGATTCACCCCCTCAATTTGTATTCACTTGAAAGGGTGAAATCTGCCCCAGATCTGCACCAAAATCTGTAGTAAATCAATGACGTGAACACCCCCCCAAAGGTTCTGTTGCAGATTTTTAAGAGGATCCACACAAATTTAACCGTAGTGCATGGGACAAATCTGTGTGCACCTGACCAATGTGGCAACTTAATCAAGAATTGACATGTTAAGGTTTTGTTTTTTTTATCCGCAAGGTGGATTCCAAAATTTGTGCCCAAAAAATTCCACGCTGTATGAAGTACAACAGAGATTTCTATAGACGCTGAGTGGGTTTGCATGCTGGGCCCGGGTGCAACCGCATCCCCTGCATCCCCTATAGCTATGCCACTGGTCCCAATCGAAAAGTTGTCCAGGTGTGTGGGAATTCCGAGTAGGAACTTCTACGTGGTCGGGGTGCATGTGCCTCAGCATCATGACAAAGTTTCCCGTTAAAAAGAACGCACTTTGCTTTTGTCTTCAGTACCCTCTAACACAATCCCACCCACACCATGTCCGGCACTAATGTACTAAGTTACGAATATAGGAACTATAAACCATGAAATGGAAGACCCAAACAGCAAAAATACATGGCATAAGTTTAATAGATGACACCTGCTCCTGGATTACATGTTCAGGACTCTACAGTTTACAACTGGCTAATGCAGAAGAAAATCATCAGATAAATATATTTATAGACAATCAGTGGGAAGAATAGCTGACCAATAATCACCAGTGTTACGTAGATGAGGTTCTCAGCGCTAGAGACGTGTAACAAAGTAGAGGTTGTTGGAGTATTCATTCAATTTAGGTGATGCTGAAGGAGTGTCACAGCCTGTTGTGACCGCACATAGAAGCTGTAATCCCACCCAACAGCCAGACTCTCATGGCCTGGAACGGTGACTTACATGTAACTTCATAGCATGTAGTAAAAGTCAGGCTTTTCTTTCTTCACAATTTTGTCTCTTCATATTCTGATAGCCATAACTTGTTTATTTTCTATTGACAAAGTTGTATGAGGGCTTGTTTATTGTGGGACGAGCTTATGTTTTCATTAGTGCCATTTTGGGAGTTTTTCATTGCTTTAGGAGATGAAGTTTACAAAAAAACCTGCAACTCTGACAATAATTTTTTCTATATGCCACTTACTCTATACAATTACAATGATACTACGAGGGGCTGCTGCTAAGTCTTTGGCTTTACCCAGAAAGAAACGAGATAGGAAGATGAAACTTTACATTTATTCCACATCCTCTCCAGTGATGCCAACACACTTCCTACATCGGTATTCCAAGTTCTGTAAGCCTTGCAAAAAGAAGGATTTCGGTTGTGCCTCAAACCAGTCATCCATAGCAGCCATGGCATCAGAAATGGTGTGAAATTTGGTCCCCTTGAGGTGTTTCTTCAGGTTTGGAAACAGATGATAGTCGGAGGAAGCTAGATCTGGTGAATAAGGTGGGTGGTCAACCAGCTGGAAGCCTAGCTCCACCAGTTTTGTCGTGGTGGCTTGTGCAGTGTGAGTGGAGGAGTCTTGCAGGAACAAGATTGCTTTGGACAGCTTGTTGCACCTTTAGGCCTTCAGAGCTGCCTTTAATTGGTCCAAAAGATTTTTGTTTGTTTTCCAATAAAATTGTACAGATAACGGGTGACATTGAAGGTGGAAATCTGAAATGATTCATCTTTGTCAGATTTTTTTTAACATGACAAAAACCTGGCATTTTAACAAGATGGCGTAGACTTTTTATATCTACTGTATACCGATTAGCAACATTGTATAACATTTTTAACTAGGTTGTATGGAAATATTACCTGGATACAATATTTTACACTCCATATACTGTATATTGAGGGGTACTAGAAATGGGCAGAGAGTTTGCAAAAAGGTCCATTAAATGGGCCATAAACTAGAACTTGGTTGGCATGGAAAAATATCTCAGTTGATGCATTTGTACAACAAGTAAAATAGCTATATGGAAAGAAGATTTTGATATACAACCTTTGGGCTTTGACTGACAGAGAAAATGGGTAACTTTTTCTGCTGCTTTTTAGTATTTAGCATTAAGGCTTTTCTGCTGGAAACGCCACTGTACCCATGTGCCCCTTTGCTGGAATTTTGCTTTGTAGAGCACGGCTTGACTTGCTTTATTATCAGGTGCAGTGTGGGCATAGATAGGAAACCCTCTCTGGTGATTGACTGCAGCCATCTTGCGTAGGAGAGTGTAGTTCATTCCCATATTCCTGAAGGCCGGTGAGGTGTACCCCATGCGTATTTCCACAGAATGGTCAATGACTGCCCAGGCAACAGGCTGATCCACTCCTGTTTTTCGGGCACTGATGGAAGGTAAAGTCTGAATGCAGCGCTCTACAAAATGAAGACTATGCTCATTCTTGCCAAGCAACCACTGATCGTTAACATAATGAGCTTCATGGGTTTGGAGTGGGGTATACTGCAAATCGTCTGAACTGTGTAAGAAAGGAGAGACAGTAATTGATAGACCTATGTCTTCAGCAGAATGCTTCCACCCTTCAAATTACTCTAAGTTCCTCCACTCTCCATGATCAACCCCTAGTATGCCCTTTTTCCTAGGCTTGCTTTGATTTTCATTCTTCTTCCCTCTGAATGAGCCATCTGTGTAATGAATACTATAAAACTAATGGAATACAATACTTTTCTTTAACGTTATAGTCTTAATATCTTAGTAAAGCAATGTTAAAAGGAACTTGTCACACTGAAACTGAAGGCATGTTGTTATAGAGCAGGAGAAGCTGAGCAGATTGATAGAAAGATTTGCGGGAAAAGATTCAGTAGAACTTGTATTTTATTCATTTATATCTCTGCTCATTTTGGGTTTAGGAGTCCAGTGGGCGGTCCTATCAGTGATTGGCAGCTATCCCTGTATGTACAGCCATACACAGATAGCTGTCAATCACTGATAGGACCACTTATTGGACTGTTCAACTCAGAATGAGCAGAGATATAAATGAATAAAATGCAAGTTATACTGAAGCTTTCCACATAAAACTATATATTGTTATAGTAATAATATATGTATTATATTGTATGTATCCTTTTATATGTTTCTCATATTAGCCTATGCAAACACGCATATATATATATATATATATATATATATATATATATATATATATATATATATATATATATATATATATATATATACACACAGAGGGGGGGGTATATCATCTCTCTTAGTAAATAACAGCTTCTAAATGGTTAACTGTTGCTCAGTATTGTACGCTGATACGCACAAGATGCTTCTCATGACTCTCACACTTCTTTGCTGTCTGAGAGAGCTCTAGGGCCCCTACCGCTGATAAGGAAAAAGCTATCAGGACAATTAACGCAGTAGTATAAGTTTAATTTCTTTTTGCTTAGTTAGAAATCACGTGTTTTAGTAGTAACATACACCTTAAGGCATTAACATATGTTAATCATTAGACCCTAGAGCCTATCATGATTTCTTATGACTTTAGGGGTATGTACCTCTATTGCTACGTTACTTGGAGTATACATGTACCATGATGCTACTAATAAATCAGAAGCGTACTGGTTTTGATTAAAGCATTGTGCCTGTCTCGGTTATTGAGAAATACATGCATGCAGAGTAACTAATTTGGAACAGGCAGTAAAGTCAGAGGGATATGATTTTTCTCATAACAATATCAATCTGCCCAGCTCCTGCTCTATAACATGATGCCTGTAGGGTGGACAACATGTTCTAGCTGAAAGGTTCTCTTTAATCCTTCAGTTCTTCAAGTGCTAAAGTTACAGAACTTTTAAACCCTTTATGGGTTTTCTAATTTGAACTTAGATCGCCACATGATTTTATGGTTCTAAGTTTGGTTCAGTGGAACTGTGCCTGTCTGGGTCTTGGGGCTTTATTATGCATATTAAAAAATGTGGCTGTATTGAGGTAGTCTGAAACTGGCTTACATCTGATTTCTGTAATAATCTCTCTGTTAGGTTCTTTGTGTCACGTTTCATTTTTTCCTAACCTCTAAAGTTCTAGAACTGACAAGAATCCTAGTGATATGCCATTCCTTTATCACTTAAAGGGTGCTCCTATTTCACCAAGTCTGAAGAGGTGACTGCATTCTGTTTGTACATTGAACTAAATAAAAAAACACAATATGCAGTGACCGTTGACCAGGCTTTATCTGCATTATACTTGTAAGGCCCTGTTCACACGGCAGATTGTGTCACTGATTGGACACAGAATCCATGGTTAATCTGCACTTCTGACCAGAAGCACCTTTTTAATTTCCTGCTGTATGGAGCGGGGAATCTGTTCCGTGCGCAGTAGTTTCCATCAACACCTGCTCCCATAGAAGTCAATGGAAATTCCTGCAAAGTGTGCACCTATGTCTTATCTTTTTTTAGGTGCGCACAGTTTTGCGCTTCACATTCCGCACATATGAATGCTTCTATAGCAACCCATTGGTTCTTTTATTCACACTTGTGTGAATGAGGCCTTAGAGTGGAATGTTCTGCATATCAGGAATAGCTTGGTTGCAGTTAGATGGGTGGAAAAAGTGATGATGCCCATAAGCAAATTTAATGAAGCCTTTAGGCCGACTGCACCACACGAGCATATTTGCATTGCGGAATCCGGAGCGGGTGTCTGCCTCCATGGCTCGCCATGTGGACCATCCGCAGTACAGAAAGGCCGAATATATAAGAGTTACGCATGGATGCACAGGGTCAGACTCCGCTGCGGGCTCCCACATGCGGAATCTGACCCGGTCCTGTGCATCTGGCCTATACAACATAATTTTAACTGGAATGACAAAGCATCACATCTTTTATAATGTCAGCATAGTAAAAAAGCCTTTGTTAACTGCCCACTCCGGCAAAAACACATTTTTCCATTCCAGACCCCCTGATTGCCTATCACATTCTGTTGTTCTCCTCTGTGTATTGCAGTCACTTCCATGCAGACACCATCTTCATGGTGAGATTGTTTACTTTCAGTTTTACATCACTCCCATGACGCATCAGCGTAGCATTAGCTAGAGCCTGTACCATTTCTGGCTGCTGAGGGACAGTTTAATTGTCATTACCTTTTATATTCTTCTAAATAATCTACAGATCATAAGTATACAGTCAGGAGGATGAGCTGTGATCTCCTCTATTATACCTGTGTGACAGTAGCTATGTGATCACCATCAGTAACTGTGACAGGACTGCATGTGTTTCTCTGTAGGTGGTTTCAGTGGTAGGGTCTGTGTAATAGCATCACACAGACTGAGAAACTGGACACATATCCCCAAGTAAAGCTGAGCTGGTCAGAATTGAGACCACATGACCACATGAAAAGAAGGAGTCCAGGAATCTCAGACAGTAAGAAATAACTAACCAAGATAACACTAGCTGACATATTTACTGGGAGGACAGCTAGTGGAGTTAATTATCATGCAAGGTGATGGCAGACATACATGGGCGTACATAGTACAACGGGTATTTTTCTCCTCATCCTTGCGCCACCATCAGTAACTTATTGCTACCCGTGATATGTGCATTATTGTGGAGTAATATCCGCTCTACCTTAGTTTGCTTAACTTCTCCATCTCTTCATCCTCCATCCCATCTCTCATATATAACAGATTACTTGTGGTATGCATTTGGCTGCCATGTTTGGAGCTGACCTCTTGAAGCACACCAGTCAATGTTGGTTGACATCCTGCAAAATATAATGAATAAGCCATAAAAATGACAAAAATTACATATTAATGTAATAATAATTAAGCAATAATACAAAGTATTACACTGCAAAGTCAAATATATATAAAAGGGGCAGTGAACAACATACCACTAGCGCAGTGGCCCTATAAGTAAAAAGCCAATGTTTAATTCTCATACATTAGCTGATATAAAGAGCAAAACAGAAGAGAGAAGTGCTGAAAACTGAAGACTCTTTTACACACAAAGATTATCGCTTAAACAACTGCACTGACTGAACAAACTGCTGGCATTTTTGAATAAAATTACTCACACCTAATAATCTGTATTTTCCCTTATTAGCTAAAGTAAACTCAGTAGCAGCTGGGTGTGTGTTTGTTCGAGAGATTATCTGGCCAGCAGATTCCATTGTCTTTCTTCCTTGCGTACACAATGAGTACTTTGTCCTCTCCTGACATGAGTAAACTCTGCACTCATTGTGTACGCAAAGCAAACAAAACCATCCTTAAGTCGCTGAAAAGACTGAACTGCAATCAAATGGAATGAATTCTCAACGGTTTAACAATGGATTTTATGCCAGCTAAAAACCAGTGCTAAACAACAAATGAACGGATAGTGCACGACTGCCTGTATTTACATGTAATAATTATCGCTCACTTTGAACACATTTTGAGTGATAATCGTGTGTAAAAAGGCCTTAAGCAGTCAGTCTAGCACACTGATGGATCTCTTACTGAGACTTAAGGTATCTCTACACAGAATGACTATTGGGCGTATAAGCGCCAGACAACCGTTCCACTGACTATGAGTCTTTGCTTTCACACCGGAGCAATAGTCGTTCTGCGAATGTAGGCGGAATGGGCTGGAGATCTTTCGCTGTCCATCTCTATTCACTGCAAACAGGCAGTCATTCACATAGGAATGACTGCCTGTTTATATGGGCCAATAGTCTTTTGGGTTTTTGCTCAACTAAAAACCAAGGGACTTTAACAGGTGAGCGATTTGTCGTTCAGTGCATTGTTGGAGGCCATGTGTACACAGGACAACTATTGCCTAAATTTTCTGCTTCCAGTGATTATTTGGGTGATAGTTGTCCCATGTAAATATTCCTTTAGACTGAAGTGTCTATATACAGTGATATGTAGAAGCTGCAGAAGATAAACAGTGTGATATTTTTAATTAAAACCCATTGCAGAAATGATTGTCAGTCCAAAATACATGCACTTAAGTAAAAAAAAAAAATTGCCCCCAAAAAGGTGAACATGGCCTTTAACTAATTTGTTGCCGTGGTCAGTGCTGACCGCAGCAACTAAGACATTAGCCTCATCAGCCCTTAGTGACACAATTGCAGGATACCCTAAAGCCTAGTCAAGATTTCCAGGGCTGTAACGTATTGCAATCTATTAAGCACTGATTATAGCAAGGCTTAATAAACTAACATTAAAATGTACACTACAGTGCAATTCAGAAGTACTGCAGTATATTATACAAGCAATCAAGTAGTTGCAAATTCAAATATCATTGTGGGATTGAGAAAAACTATAAAAATGAATGAAATAACATTCTTAAACATTTTCCCTTTTTTTCTACATAAAAAAGATAGCAACTGTAGTATCACCGTTATATTTGTAAGAAAAAAAAATAATGCCTAGAAATGCAGGTTTATTTTTTTTGCGCACTCTGTTGAATAGAAAAAAATTAACGAAGAGTTGCATGTACGCAACATAGTGGCATAAAAACAAGGTTGCCCTACAAAAAACAAGCTCTCATGCAGCTCCATCAACAGAAAAATAAAAACATTATGGGTTTAAAAAAATAGGTTTGTTTTTAAACTTTGTTTTTTTACAGTCATAAAACCTAAAAAATGGCATCAGTCCATTTGTATTGATCAGCAGAATAAAGTCAACTGAATTCACTGGGAGCTGTGCTTGCATTACCACCCCAGGCCACTGCAATATGGACAGAGCTGTCTAATTCCGGCTCTGGATTACCTGGATTTTTACATTGATTACTAAAACAATGTGGTCTGATTCTTATTTAACTCACAATTATAGAAACACACAATCTAACTAAAATAATTGTCGCGTCTGACTGAGATAAGCTGATTCTGTAACCTGAAATAATACGCAAATCACACATGGAACACCAAGAGAAAGTGAACTGCGAACTGGACTCACAGGCAGACATACACAATGACTGAAAAGCGCCCAAAACACTAACCTAGCATACCTGCACACATAAACAGATAGAATAGATACGGCACAAGATATTGGTTCATATTTTGTCCAAGACACTTAAGCCCACGAGTCCGCGACAAGGGTCCTTGCTGTCTCGTGGGTCTCTACTCTCACAAGACATCTTGCCCAATGAATCCTGCCTTCAAGTGGGGCGATCGTACCAATAGGGATGGCTCCACACTGGAACCTGAGGACATAACTTGCCCTAGGTGGTAAACTATCCAAGCAGACAAGACAGAGTTCACACCAGCACACCAGGAAATGCGTACTACACAGAACAGGACTATTCACACCACATGTCCGGCCACCTGCACAGACCCACAGAACACATCACTGTACACACCATACAGAACACCATGCATGAAAGCAAACACCAGGGTATTGGGAAACCAGCATTCTCTAGCTGGAGGGGCTGGTATATATGTGCAGCAGACCAGTTGTGATTGGCTGCCTGGAGAACTCCACACCAAGCCAGCTCAATTATCCTACACCTGTGGCAGTGTGCACCTGGAACCTCATAGAGCTACAGGTCCCAGCAGCACAACCAAACACTAATAGTTGTTCTGTTCACGTCTTTCATTGCATTAAACATCCATACTGCAAGGAGAAAAAGTAAGTGAACATCTGTGTTCATCATTTCTTTAAGAGTTAATTGGGAGAAGTTGTTTGAATTAAGGAGATGAGATTGGAAGAGTGGGTTTCGCAGATAGCTTGACTGTTAAATAGAGGAAAACAAAGCCTGGTTTTTGACAAATTGTACTTCTCAAGGAAGATTGGTTATTGTGAACCATCCCTTTAAGCAAACAACTTTCAGAACACATATTATAAAGATGCATTAAGCTGGAAAAGGTTACAAAAGTATTGCATTATAGCATAGTCACCTTGTATCTGTAACTCCTGCCTCCAGTTCACAGTTTGGGGATCTTGGAGGAACTGACGCAAACCCTGTGGGTCTTTACTGAAGAGAAAATATGTATTGGTGTAACGATCTAAGGGATCCGTCATTTCCTATGGAAAAAACAGTGTTATGTACTTTTAGGCATAAGTTGTGGCAGTACTTGATTTCTTGACAACTCAGTAGTAAAAGCACTTGGAAGTTGTTAGATAGTACCTAGAAAATTGTATTGTATTACTAGAGTAAGTTATGAACATGAAAATACTACTGTGTTTCCCCCAAAATAAGACCGTCTTATATTATTTTTTGCCTCAAAAGAGGCGCTAAGTCTTAATATATTTACCTAGCAGGCTCGGTCCAGGTCCCTCCCGCTGCTCTCCGGAGGTCCGGCGATTCCCGCAGTCCTCGGCCGCTCATACATCACTTCCTGGTTACGGAATTCAGAAATCCCGCCTCAAAGAAGCAATGGCTGTGATTGGTTCTTTGATCGCTGCTCAGCCAATCAATGCAGCGCTGGGTGAATCAATCACAGCCATTGCATTGGTTCATCCAGCGCTGCATTAAGCCCTTGAGTGGCGGGTTTCCTACCACCCTGTCGTGCCCACCAGGGCAGGTTTTTTAAAATGGTCTAATCATTGAATTTCAATTAATTTTGCAGTTGCGTCTCAAGAGCCATAACTTTTTCATTTTTCCATTGACATGGCCATATAAGGGCTTGTTTTTTGCGGGACAAGTGATTTTTTTAAACAGGGGGGAGGAAAAAAAGAAATGGGGAAAAAAGAAAAAAAGGGGCCATGTCATTAAGGGGTTAAATAAGGCATTAACTTCCTTCTCTGGGTCATTACGACGCACATGGATACCACATGTGTGATTTTATTTTTGATTTTTTTTACAAAGTAAAGGGAAACAAGTGTTTTTATAATTTTTTTTATAATTTTTTAACTTATTTTTTTATTATTTTTTTTGTCCCGACTTCCACAGGGACCCATCAGGACCCCCTGATCCCATTCCGGGGGTCCGATGATGACAACCCTTTACATGCTGCAGTCACATAGACTGCAGCATGTAAAGGGTTAACACAGCAGAGATCGGAGGTTTTCTCTGATCTCTGCTGTAAGAGCTAGTACCTAGCTGTCCTCTCACAGCCAAGCACCAGCTCTCCCTGCCATAGAGACCATCGGCTTGCTTCTGACAAGCCGATGGTCTCTATGGCAACCTGTAAACAAAGCAGGAGATTGCCGGCAGATCGGCAATATCTTCTGCTGGTTTTTCAAAGCCCTTGCTTTGTTCTCTGTGGGTCTGTGCAGGCAGAGCACACTGCCACAGGTTGTGGCATTGTGCTCTGCAGCTCCCATAGTGATACATAGCCTGGAAATCTTCCGGGCTAAGTCGCTATGAGCAGTGGAGCTCGTCCCGGAAAATTTCCGGGCGTGCCACTCAAGGGGTTAATTGGCGGAGCAGTGGTTGAATAACAAAATCACAGCCATCGCTTCTTAGAGGAGGAATTTATGAATCCCATAACCAGGAAGTGATGTTGTACGAGCAGACGAGGACTGCGGGAACCGCCAGACCTCCAGAGAACATCGGGAGGGACTTGGACTGAGCCGGCTAGATAATGTATTAACATGTATTAAGAATATATTGTTTCTCTGGTTTATATCAGGCATCATAGCGTGAGCTTCATCTAAGCACCCCGGTGCTCAATGACATGCTCTTGAGTGTCAGTAATGCAGGACTGGTTATACTCAGACACCTTATTTATAATGGGGAGGATGGGGGTAGCAATAATGGGGTAAATTATACATTTTGGCGCTGCTTTTGTCTGCAATATGAATGCACAGATACAATAAATTGACATATGGAAAGTAAGCTATATTCTCCCTTAGTATATTGACTGCAAGTGATCGGGAGGAGTGTTGTCTCTCCTTAAGGAGAGCACCCAGAAGGTGTGTGGAGACACCTAGGAGGTGAGTGGGTTGAGAGGGGCATCGTCTCTCCCCAAGGAGACCCGAAGGTATTCAGAAAAGTGTATGCAGTCAGAGAAGCTGTGCAGCCATCTTTGTTTATCCAGGCTGTTTTAAATAGCCAGAGGCTTGTCCAGATTGGCTGTGGATAGGGAAGCTGTGTGCCTGTGCTGGCACTTTAAGAGGTAGGTAAGCTATGTGCGTGCATCTTATGGGGACCAGGAAACTCAGTGTGTTGGGCTAGACCTCTGAGCACATGTGACTTTTTATTATTATTCATTTTGGTTTCCTTAACGGCAGGGGGAGGTAGGGGACACCATCGGTCATAACCAGCAGCCATAACAGGGGCACTGTACTATACAGATGGTACTGAAAGGGACTGCTGCCAGATGGGTAGAGTCTATAGAGATTTATGGTGGTCTAGGCCCAGATAAAGAAGCAAACTGAAAGTGGACACTCCAATAAGAGAAGACATTGGCTATAATAGGAGATGTCACCTGTGATCAGTGGAGATGACTTGACCGTAACCACTGTCCACGTCTAGAGCTGGTATCTGTCTATTATATGGTAAGTGTATAAGTTACAGTGTTTAGCACCTACTTTTGGTAGGTGCTAACCCCTGTGTACTGGAAACACTTCATAAGAACTGGTATTTTGGAGATGCTTGGACCCAGTCATCTAGCCACAATTTCACCATAAAGTTACTCAGATGCTTGCACTTACACTTCTTACTTCCATTACTTCAACTTCAAGAACTCCCCCTTTGACAGGTGCTATTGTCAGACGGTAATCAATAGTACCCACTTCACCCTTCAGTGGTTTAATGCTATGGCTGATCAATGTATATCGCTGTACAGAGACAGTCCAAAGTCTTACTAAAGCTACGGATCAAGATGTCGTCAACACTGAATCTAAAATATAATTTAACAGTTTGAGGACTGAGAAATAAAGCTGCTTATTTCCAGAAACAGAGCAGCGTTTGTCCATAATCCATATCCAGCATTGCAGTTCACTTCCATTCATTGCAACGCCTGACACATGCTTGGTCAAGAGTGATACTTCTTTATGAAAGAATGGGGCCAAGTTTATCAAAACTCAACCACGAGGGTGCAGAATGACATCAAAACGTCCTCATCGAAATCATCAGAGCTGAATTATACAGAAAGCAGAAGCAATTTCCCAAGGGCCTCCATTAAACTTTGAGGTGGCCCTGAACATCTCTTTTATAACTTACTTCCAATGGGGGGCGACACATAACAGAAGTAAAGTCTGGCCATTGGTCCACCAAAACCTGAAGCCTAAAGGGATTTTTGTCAATAACTTGATGCAAAGCCCCGCACACCTGCAAAAAGAGAAAATTCTTCAGATTAATATTCAAATGATACATTATAACTAAATTCTAAGGGTATGGATGCAAATATCAGCAATCAAAACTCTTCTACAATTTTGTGTATGCAGATCAATTATTCTCCGTGAGTGCTATAGCTGCAGAGATTTAGTTACAGAGATGACGTAGGATGCTGCAAGGGGTATTCCGGAACCTTTTACATGTCGGTCATCAAAAGATGATTGACAGGGACCCACCACTCGGATCCACACCGATCAGCTGATTCCAGGGGCCGCTGTCTCTGTGGTCAGCACATTCTGCATCTTGCCCTGACTGTGGTTTTAATCGATACGGCTTAAGCGAACATATTTGCACGCAAAACCGTGCATAAATAATCCCATGTGAAGGAGCCCTCAAGACAATTTTTTGCTACTTTTTTTAAACTACTGGACAACAACTTTACCAGGCAGCGCCACAGTTTCAAGGTCTGTACTCTAAATGCCAAGCCGTATTGTATAATTAGAACATAGGCTACGGAGCGTTCCCCGGGCATTGTTCTTGGAGCGCCACATTCCGCCCTTACTTAGTTGCCTGCAAGCACTTCAGCAAGTAGCCAGCGGAACAAAAAGAAAATTTCTCCAGGATGAGTCGAAAATGCACAAGGAATAACTCATCGGTAAGTCTGTCCATGTGTATATGAGTGCTAAATAAGTCATCAGTAGGAATCTGTTATGTATTAGATATGTATGCGATAATGTCCTGCCTACACCTTGTACTGGCTTTGTAAACATTACTGCAGTGATCCCCAACCAGGGTGCCATGGCTTCCAGGCTGGGAATCACTCAGACAACATCAAGACTGGGTTCACACGGGACGGATTTCCAGCGGAATTCTCGCAGATTGGCCACTCCAAAAAATTCTGAGAATTCTGCTGGAAAAGCGCAACTGCAGGTTTTGAAGCAGCTTCAACGCCTGCATTTCCACTGAGGCCATCTCTCCCCATAGAGAGGAGAGAGGCCGCTGCAGAAAAAAAGAATTGACATGCTGCATCTTTGTTTCCCATGCCACATGGCCGTTTCCGCACGGCTTGGCTGCAACGGATTGGCCGCAGCATGTGGACAAGATTTTTGCAAAATTAACAGCCGCGCGCGGAATTGCCATGCGGACAATCCACGCGGAAATTCCGCAGCAATTCCATCCCGTGTAAACAGTCCAAACGAGTCTTCCAGGCAGTGCCTGCCATGATATTCTGGGGTCAGAGCAGAAGCACAGCTCTCATTAAAATCAATTGGAGCTGCTGTGCTTGTAATTGCAGGCTGATGTCCTGTCCCATTCATTTCAATGAGAACTGTGTCTGCAATTGTAGTGACCCAGTACTTCATCCTGGTCCCCTCCATAAATGTCATGCATGTATGTGTTATGTTGATGCACTACGCAAAGCTGTCTTGTCATTTCTAGTGTGTGTGTTGCACAGCTGCAGCGCTTGAGAGGTTAATTTCTGGTAAAATCCAAAGTCTGCATGTAAATGTATCAAGTTTGTCATGTTATGTGGTATGAGAGGAGGTTATAAATGCGAGTGTTTGAGAGCGGGAAAGGAGTTCCATCTTCTACGGCTGCTACAGAAATGAGGCACATGGGGGCACCTTTAGCCCTCATGTGTTGAGGATGGAGGAAGAGGAGAGATTTCCCATATTGCATGTGATCTATATATAAGGAGAGAGAGAGAGAGAGAGAGAGAGAAAGTTCTAATCTGTGTTTATACAAGGCCAGTGCAATGGTAAGTGTCACCATGACAAGTCAGGACTCTACCCTCCCAGCTCCCCACGTCTATCAGGTGTCTGGGGTCTCCCTATGGGATGCTGCACAATTACGAGTGCCGACCACTATACGGGTCCCTTTAGGCTGGATCCACACAGGGCGGATTTGGAGGGAAATTTTCGTGCTGACTCTCTGTATGGAAATTCCGCAGCATTTACAGTAACAGCAAAGTAGATGAGATTTTGAAAATCTCATCCACAAGCTGCAGAAAAAATCTGCACAAAACCCGCATGGAAATTGACATGCGGTGCAAAATTTAATTACGTGGCATATTAATTTTACCAGTGTTTCCACTGCGGAATTCACCTATTCTAAATGAGGGGGTGAATTCCGATTTCAAAGCTGGGACTTGCAAACTGACAACAAAATAGGGACTGGATGGCGCTTCTTGTGATAGGAAAACAGTACACCAGTGCACTACGGTAAAACACACGCTGACACCAAACCGGGTGTTTCATCAGATTTAAAGCATTTAAAAGGATAGAAAGGTCATAGGTGCCTTTTAAGACCACCATTTGCGCACATTCCCATAAAGGTCTATTGGAAAGCATAAGCACAGTGGTCTGAAAAAAGAGTCAGATTTTTGGACTTCATCGGCAGACACCAAAGAAAAGCAGGTGAGTGTAAAAAAATACATCCCCAACTACCTGTTACATCACTGAACAGCACCATAAATTAGTATTCTAACCAATCAACATTGGGCCAGTGGGAGGAGCAAAGTTTATAAAAGTTGTTGCAGTGATCTAGAAGTTTAGTTTTCAATTTACAGGAGAGCTATGTAGTGTAAACAAATTAATTTGGTTTAGGGATCAGTCTCTCCGAGCAATATCAGGATTCAGCTACTGGTGGATAAATGGTGGAGGAAGATTACAGACTCCAGGGCTGTGATGAAAAACTCACAATAGGAAATATGGAGCAGCAAGATAGCAAGCACCACAGTCACCCCATTAGGACTGGACTCTCATTAGATTGAAATTGCTGTTTTCTCAGGTTTTATGCCTTCATCTAATGGATGTTGCCCTAATGGAGTTGAACTCTTTCCCTCTCTGTCTCCATCGACTCTTTTTTTTTTTTACTGGGGTTTGCACTACACCTTATCATCGCCTCCGGAAAAAGAAAACACTTTACCATCACTATATATTTTATTTCGAGTAGCCACTTGGGCAGTGACATACACAGTAAAGGCCACCGTGGGGCAAAGAACCAGCTGCCCAAAATATCACCCCCCATGTGTTGCAAGGACCAATTGCACCTCTCCAGGCTAAGATGGAAGGACTCCTGTCCCTTACTAATCAGAGAAAGTGGGGAACCCCTGCCTAAAAGAGGGATGATTGTCACGATAAGGAGAGACCCACTGTCTTCATCTGAGACCTGGCTAACCCTGATTAGGAACCTGGAGATATGCACAAAACACAGGACACAACACTGTTTACACACACTGAACACAGAACTCTAGCAACCTGCACAAACATTCAGAACACGTTACTGTTCACACCAACACACCCGGTAATGCACATCACACAGAAGAAGACTGCACATACACGACATGTCTGGCCACTTGCACAGACATACAACACAAGTCACTGTTCACACCAACACACAAAGTGATGCATACCACACAGAACAGTAACCCCACCCTGAACTCACATGCAAGCCAATGGTAAATCATAACTAGTCCAAGTGTCCTCACACCAAGGGGAAAGAGAGTCAGGCAAGATGCTGAACATACAGGGAATTGTGTCAGGCATTACCCAACTGACACACTCATAAGACATCAGATGTCTGGAGGCCGCACCTGTCAAGGGGAAGGGAAGAGAGGTCTGTATATGACGCAGACAAGGACTACCGGTGTCCAGACCGTCCTCAGGGAAAGTGAGAGACACACAACAGACTAGACATGCACAACAAAGCTCAAAGTGGGATTAACACAAAGCGCATCAACAGAGCAAAATGAATAAAGCCTTAAAATGACCAACATCTTCTAACAAGAGATGCTGTTTTTTATATGCAGTAGACGAGAGAAGATTGGCTGGAGAAACACCACACCCAGCCAGCTCAATTAACCCTCAACTGTGAATCTGTGTGTCTGACGTGCATGTAGCAGAGCTGTGTGTGTGTGGCATGCATGCAGCAGAGCTGTGTGGTGCATTGCACCACCAGAAACACAGGTACTATAATTTCCTACTAATTACTAGTACAGTAGATAAAGCTTAGATGTCCGCATTCTTACCTTTAAAGACTCTGGATAGTTATGTGTCAGTAGCCTTCTGAGAGTAGCAAGCTTTGAAGAACAAGTCAGGACTAACATTCTAGAGATGGGAAATAAATTATAAAAAATTATCAATACTACAGAAAAAATGCAAAATGATGATTGGTACAGGACAGATCACAGGTGGCACAGAGAACTGATAACACAGGATAATGTGCATCGACTAAATAACACAGATGACGTATAGAGGGTGCCAAACACATATTGTAAACACGAGGGGCAAAATATGAAGGGCAGGGTACAACTATGGTGAACAAAAAAAAATAACATTTTTGGGTACTTGCACAAAGATATGTAACTTTTTAGCTCTTTTACATCACTTTAAAAAGGGCTTGGCAAATCGGCTGGGGACGCCTGCAGCCTGACCAATTTACTATAATTAATAGCACAAATGTACACTAGGTAATAGCAAGGGTAGAGTTTTTCGTTAGTGGTACACAGAAGGCGTAGCTTGCGACAAATATGCTTGTGCCACTTAATACATTTGGTGCATCTTCAGAAAACCTGGTCTTAATAAATTTCCCCAAAGTGTAAATTTAAAGGGCTTTTTGGGTCTAAGATATTTTTGACCTTTCCTCCAGATAAGTCATCAATATCCGATCGATGGGGCTCTACCACTTGGGATCCCCACCAATAAGTTGTCAAGTTCATTTGTGACGTGGCCTGAGAGCAGCTCCGTGTCATTCAAAGGAATGGGATCGAGCTGCTCTGCCATTCACCTCCACTACAAAATATACAGCACCGTGCCTCGTATTCCGCACCGTTACCTTTTCAAAGCCTCGTTAATAGCACCAAAATGTTTTGCTAAGGCGTGCACAATTGCGCTTAAGCCTGTGTGAAGCTGCCCCTGGGCAGAGGCAGGCATTGCTTCCCTCCTCCTATGGAGCCAGCAAAGTTAAAGTACAGTGTGTGTCTTTTTGGGTTTCCCTCCATTATCCTTTCATTAGTACTGGAGTAATATACAGAGTGTCTGAAAAGTGTGGAAACACCCACATAAAATAAAAACAGTTTGGCAGACGGTGATCTAATTTTGCATATAAGCTGTAGTGAAGGGACCACCTGTTAGGCCATGTCACCAACATGACATCCATTTTGAATGCTACCATCTTGGATTCAACTTTAATTCTTCCTATAGGAAGGTAGGTGTGTGATACACTCATTGTCAGTAACATCCAGTATTAGTGCTTCTTGACGCCACCGGAAGCTAGTGGTTTGACAGGAGTAATGCCCCTGTTACACCCCTAGCTCCCCCATAGGCTCAAGAAGCTAAGGTCCTGGAAGTAGCTACCAGCCGGGGAACCTAGGAGAATTGCGGGGGAGCCGAATCGGGACCCATGCTGCCGGAGGAGTGGGACCCAGGGCCGGCATGACAGCGCTCCCGCCTGCTTTGGCCACAGGGGGAGCCGAAGAGGAAGCGTAGAGTCATGCACCTCAGTAGGGACACTTGTCACAGTGCTGCCGCCTGCTTGGCTCTGCTGTGGGAGTGGAAGCGCCTTGCATTTATCCAAGTGCTGCAGGAGTGGATCCCGGGGACAGGCTCTAGTAACCTGTTGGGGCAATTTTAGCTTGGATGCAAGATGTGATAAGGGCAGGCATGGAGGCTCTAGTACCCTGTTGGGCCACCTCTACGTTGGATACAAGGTATGAGATGGGCAGGCATGGAGGCTCTGATACCTTGTTGGGCTGCCTCTAGTTTGGATACAAGTTATGATATGGGTGGGCATGGAGGCTCAAGTACCCTGTTGGGCTGCCTCTAGCTTAGATACAAGATGTGATATGGTCGGGCATGGAGGGTCTAGTATCCTGTTGGGCTACCTCTAGCTTAGATACAACATGTGGTATAGGCAGGCATGGAGGCTTTAGTACCCGGTTGGACCGCCTATAGCTTGGATGCAAGATGTGATATGGTGGTCATGGAGGCATACAGGTTCCATATGGTATCCTGTGGCATATTGCACCACCTTTGCTGTAATTGAGACTTTAGATCATGTAAACTCGTAAGCTGTCAAAGTTGGTGCCTGAGATAGTCCCATACCTGTTCTATTGGCAATAAATCTGGCAACCGGGCAGGTCTTGGAAGTGTGACTATGTTGTAAAGACATTCCTCTGACCCCCTTGTGTGTGCAGCCGAACATTTTCCTGCTGCCTCTTAGAAGCCACCATGAGAGGAACACATGTAGCTGCAGGATATCCTGAACATATCGCTGAGCTGTCATTGTCCCTTGTACCATTGATAGGGGTGACCGACTGTTGTATGCGATCGTTACCCAGACCATCACACCAGCAGGGGGCAGCATGCCGCTGCACAGTAAAGGCAGGATTGAGGCGCTCACCCCTAGGTCTCCAGACACAGAAATGGCCATTGTCAGTGCCCAAACTAAGCCTGGATTCATCACTGAAGACAACCCGGTTCCACCCTGTAGCGTCCAGTTTCAGCATTCACGACACTACTACAAATGGAGGCGTCGGTGGGTGTCAAAGGCAGTATGCGTAATTGGTGCAGTGAAGCCAAATTTGCTTCAGCCGAGACCTGGAAATTGTTCAGACAAAGGGACCTGTAACAATGGTACCACCTGTCTCTGGATGATGGACAACAAAACAGTTGGAGCTGCTCGTGCTTGTCGAAGAATCAGGCGCTCCTCTCTACTGGTGGTCTGTCGGGGGTCCTGAGCCTGGTTACTTTATGTGCCCTCACACATTCATTGGTCCCACGACCTTCCAACAGTCTGGTCAGATCGGCCCAGGTGGTTGGCAATTCATTGATATGACTATCCAGCTTCTCATATTCCAATAATGCGCCCCTCTCAGACTCTGGTAACGGGGTGAAATCTTTTCTCTGCATCATAGAGGCGTCTAGTAGTCAACAAGCTCTACACAAGTGGAAGAAGAGTCCACTACACACAAGGAGCCTCCGAGAGTCTTTTATAAGCTAAGGGTGGAACCACTTTTAGAGTCTCAGGTGGCAAGTCCATACATCTAATTATACCTGAGATGTAACTGCATGCCAAGTTTTGCAGTCAAACGTCAACTCCTTCTAGGTGCTACCTTTTTTGACAAAGAGTATATATTAAACTGGCGAAGATTTCAGCCGGAAAACAATGATTTGTTTCATTTTGGCATAACTTTATTCATTCTCCTGTTGACACAGTGATTTTTTCATTATCATGGCATTGTCTGAAGTTGCTGTGTCATCCACTCTGCGAGTTCTATCCGATGGCCTGGGTCATCCTCCATCAGGTGTTCCAGCATTTGCAATTTGTACGGATAACATTTATGTGTAGAGATAATTCACTCTACGGAGGCACGGCTATCCCCACAAAAACATGCTTCCTAATGTGGGTATGGCGATGAGCAAATTATCAAGATGAACTCTGGTACCTAGTGAGAACGGATCAAGTCTCAAAGAACCAGTGGATTGGCATGCCGACCGCGTCTTAGGGCTCACTCACACAGGTGTATGTGGTCTGCGTATTACGTGCATATTTTTCAGGCGTATAATCGACGGTGCTAAAAAATTCCTTGATTTCTATTAGGCCACTCCCACCTGCATTTTTTTAACGCGCATGAAAAAAACTTAGCATGTCCTATTTTGGTGCATTTTACGTGCCAATATAGGCTTTGGAGATTTAACATACACAGCAAATACACGTTACATGCGTATTTGCTGTGTACTGAGTATTACACGCATGAAAAGTACGTGAGCCACATAGGTTCATGTGAGTGAGCCCTTAAGCATATACAGCTGCTGCAGCACAGTGCAGGGTCCCCAGTGCGCCCAAGGAAGTTTCCAAGACTCTTAAGTCCTGGCTGGGATAAGTACAGGAAAACATACAGAGGTGCCAAGAGATGACATCCCAAAAGCCTTCCTTAGCAGTCAACTATTGGTGTGATGCAATAGTTCAAGGGACCAGAATGACAGAAGAAGTATGGCCCTATCCACAACAAGCGGACCATATGGCTTAAGCCTTGGTCAGCCGCCACAGTCTCAAAAATAAATCTATGCACCATGAAATACCAGCCAGGAAGACTGTTCAGACAACAACTGGACAAACTAATGAAGGGATTGTGTGATAAAAAAGGGAGATCCCTCCCTCAAGTTCCTGGGAGGGCTACTAGAAGCTTCTTTCAGAGGAATGATTCCCTTGAAGAATCTAGGCAGCAAAGGTCTTTTGAGTCAAGAGGATCCCAGAAGGGCTTCTGGGGAAGCACCTAAATAAAGGGGAAGGCTTTCTGCTCAATTTCCAAGAAGAGTGATTTCATACATGAAGTCGGTATTAGTGTATCTTGACGCCACCAGGAAGTGCTGGTGGAGTCAAGATGGACAGGGAGGGGGTGATGCCACCTGTGCGTGATTGGCTGCAGAGGTGGCAGGAGAGCAGGTTCTGGCAGCCCACTCTGGATGTCGCCTACAGCATCCGCCGCTGCCGCAGCGGAAAGTGTGTGGGTGCTGTCAGCAGCACCCTCCTCGGTGGAGAAGGACACAGCGTGGTGGGAAGGAGGGAGCTGGCAGCAGCAGCGTGAAGAAGAAGCTTTATCGGTATATCTCCAGAAGTCCGGCACCCGCCCCTGCCGACAGGATGTAAGTTAACCATTGCAGGCGGCGTAACCATAACCCCTGTTCATACCCCACCCGGTAACAGGGCACACAGCGCCGGCGGAATAAACACTGCTAGCGGTGTACAGTAATGCAGGACAGGGGATCCCACAGCACACAGTACCCACAACCCCCCTTAACAGCGCGACCGACAGCAGGAAGCACAGTCCTGCTGCACAGGGGATTCATACAGCAGCGCAGCATGTCCGGTAACATGAAACAAGGCTCCACCAATTGGCCAGGATACAGCAGCGACTTCATGTAACATACAGCCGGGTAAAAGGGGCCAGCACTGCGCTGGGAAACACAGGCAGCGCGCATCGCAGACCTCTGCACCTTCCAGGACCTAGGGATCTTCTGCCAATTGGGAGCTAGGGGTGTGAGAGGGGCGTTCTCCCTGTCAAATCCCTAGCTTCCGGTGGCGTCAAGATACACTAATACCCATGAAGTCATACTGTGATACACTTTTGATATTGTGCTTCTAATTCCGTTATATATGCGGTGATCCGTATCGCAGGAGACCATATTATTATTGAAATGGTGGGAGACTCCAATCAATGGCAGATCCTTCAAGATTACAGGATGAACAAACCTCTACATGAATGCATCATTTTGGGACTGGGGATCCCATATGGTACTATTGAAAGCCCAAAGGGCTTGGTCTCATCTTGAGAAAGCATATGTTGACCTGATGGTGACATACAGCAATGCCAAAGTAAAGAGGCTGTTCTCACTTTATAGTCAGGATCATTTTCTGGTGACAGATGAATTCTCCATAGAGTGGAACTTTCCTTTGATATATGTCTTCCCATCAATACCCATGATCCTGAAAGTGCTGATGGAAATCAGGGGAAATTAGGTCTGTGTGATGATCATCGTCCACTTCTAACCCAAAAGAATATGGTTACCACTGTTATTACAGCTAGCCAGTAGCAAAGGTGGAGAATACCATCGACTCCTCAACTACTGATGCAGGGCCACAAACTGACAGCCTGGATGTTAACGGTCCCCTACTGATAGACAGAGGTCTAATGAGGTCCGTGGTTAAAACCCTATGTCATTCAAGGGGTAAGACAACAAACAGAGCATATTCTCGGGTGAACAAATCTTCCAGGCCTGATGGAGGTCCAGAGAGCAGCCAGGGGACCAACAAACAATTTCTTCCATTCTAGACTAAGCCCCAAAAGTCTAAGGCCACTCTCACACACACGCCACTTTTTGCAGCGATTAGTGCAGCATCCAAGGCGCTGCGCTAACTGCGGTACAACACTGCTATTGATTTCAATGGGGCCTCGCAGACATGTACTCAAATGCGGCTTTTCTAATGCCGTGACTTTGGAGCACCATTTGTTTTATTTTCACTTGTTTTCATGCTTTTTAACGCACCTGATCACCCATCACAATGATGGGGAGCGTTAAAAAGTGCTGTCAAACGCTGTGACATGCGTCCAAAAATGCAGCTCAAAATCGTGGTGAAAATGCCGCGATTTCGAGCTGTGTTTTATGAACGCATGCGTGAGAGTGGCCTTTACTGGCATGTCTCTGTCAAATCACCCCTTGCTTCAGTGCTTCCTTAAAGCAGCTTTAAGGAAGACCTCGGAAACGTGAATGGGTCCCAAAGTGAGATCTAGTCTTCATGCCTAGTAGGCTGTCACACCAGCCTATTGAGCCACTTAGGGAAAGAGCCCTAAAGTTCTAGCGTCTGATAGTATGTTTCCTCATGGCAATAACATCTGCTATAAGTAGTAGGAAAAGAGCAATCCTGAGAAGAGTCCTATCTTTTCTTCCTAAGGTTCCTTCATTTTCCAACTTATGGGCTAATTCATACGGATGTTGTTTTCAGGCAGAATAGGCGCATGAAAGAAACTGCGTCTGTTAGAACCAATGGTTTACTATAGAAACGTTCAGATGAAGGAAAAAAGATAGGACATGCGTGACTACAATGCTCACATCTAAGGTCCGTGATGTGTGAAAACATAGGACCTGGCCTATCTTTGGTGCGCGATGCACAGGAGTCTCCATAGACTCTTATGGAAGCAGGAGTTTCCATAGACTCCTATGGGATAAGGAGTTTTTTTTTAACTCGTTTTATTGAACAGTATGTATTATACATTACATGGATAAACAATTTCTCAAACCGTGTGTATTTACATACACTAACAAATGGTTAAACCTTACATACATCAGAAAATTCTCTGTTAACGGCATTCAGTACACAAGTGCATTACATTTTCTCTATGTTTATTCAATATATCTCGGCATGTACATCTGTACTATTCATAGCTTTGTTGCTCGTTTTACCTGCCAAGCCTGGATGTGTTCTGTCTTAATAAATTTTGGAACATTTCTTGCGTGAAGTTTGTACTTGTTGTCCCGCACCAAATCCCCCACACCTTATCAAACTTTTCAGGGTATTTCCTGTTTTTGTAGACTATTTTCTCGTATGGTAGGATGGTATTGATAATACTCTGCCATTTTGCAATTGTCGGAGGGCGTCTGTCCATCCATCTTAGCGCTATAACTTTGCGGGCATAGAATAATACTTTAGTGAGGAATATTTTATCATAATGTTGCCATTGTTCCTCGTTTATAATCCCCAGTAAGCACATTACTGGATCCAGTGGTACTGGCAATCCCATCAGTTGGGTCAGGAATTCTGTGACCTCTTCCCAATATGTGTATACTATCGGGCACCCCCATATTAGATGATTAAAATTTGCGCTTGCTACGTGGCATCTGTGGCACTGGTTGGTTACTGATCTGTTCATTTTATGCAGTCTAGTTGGCGTTAGATAACATTGGTGTAAGATATATAACTGGGTCAGTTTATTATTCGCGGCTGGTGAGACCCTGGTGTAGGTGGCCATTGCGGTCTCCCAGTCTTCATCGGTCAGTGTTGGGATCAGCTCCCTCCATTTTTCCAGCACCACCATTCGCGTGTTGGGGATCTTAGAGTATAACAGGTGGGTTGGGATAAGGAGTTTAGCTGTGTCCGACACGCCGAAAAGAAGATTAGAAGTCATTAGGAGGATTTCTGCCGACCGAGGGAATTCCAAACAGCAGCGGTGCTGCTACATCCAGAAGCACATTTTAAATGTCCTGCTGTAAACTCCTGTTAGTCCCCGCGGGGATGAGGGGAAGCCCCGAGGGTTCCGTTCATCTTCCCGGAGGTTCCCTTAATCTCCGCCGGGACTGACAGAAGTTTACATCGGGACATTTAAAATGTGCTTCTGGGCAGTAGGAAATTCTTCCAGCCCCACTGCTGGGCAATTCCCCAGTAGTGGAGGGCAGCAGGGGACTCCCCCTACTTCTCTCCCCAGCATCGAGTACCCCAAGGGATTTCCCCATAGTGGGGAGAGAGGGTGGCAGGGTTAGAGGGCGAAGAAGCCCCAATTTTTATATGATGTTCATTTGGCCATTGTGAGATGACTACTTCAACTTTGTAGCACAGAATGCAATTTTGAGACACAGAATACACAGCTAAAATGTTGTGATGCGAAATAAACACTTTAATATGATTATTAGGTACTATAGAGTATGATTACATTACGATATATACAGTCACTGGTGTAACTATAGGGGATGCGGTTGCACCCGGGCCCAGGACCCTTAGGGGGCCCATAAGGCCTCTCTTCTCCATATAGGGAGCCCAGTACTATGAATAAAATATTATAGTTGGGGGCCCTGTTACAGGTTTTGCATTGGGGCCCAGAAGCTTCAAGTTACCCCTTTGTAATATATATATACACATATATATATACACACACTAACATATATATGTGTATATATATATATATATATATATATATATATATATATATATATATATATATATATAAAAACAGCTGATACAAGATGACATGTACCAATACTATAGAGGACAGATCACAAAGGGTGAGAATGTTGAGAGCATTATAGAGGATAGTTCACACAGGGCGACATGTATAGGGCATTCTAGAGAAGAGATCACACAGGATCACATGCACAGGACACAATGAAGGACAGGTCATACAGGATGACATATATATGACGCTATGCAGGACAGAGAGTACAGGATCATATCCATAGGTGTAACGTGAAGCTTCTGGGCCCCAAGGCAAAACCTGCAACCGGGCCCCCAACTACAATGCTTTATTCATAATATGGAGAAGAAAGGCCTTATGGGCCCCCTAAGGCTCCTGGGCCTGGGTGCAACCGCATCCTCTGCATCCTTTATAGTTATACCAGTGATCACATCTATAGTACATTACAAAGGACAAGTCATCCTGTGAGATCTGTCCTCTATAATATCCTGCATGTGCCATTCTGATTGTTCTGTCTTCTGTAGCACCCTACACATGCTATCCTGTATGATCTGTACATGTCATCATGTCATATTTTACCTTATAATGTACTATCCTGTGATTCTGTGTGGCCTGTCCTATACTTTGTCTGTCCTAAAGGTGCTATTCTGTGTGATTTATCCTCTGTAATGCACTGCATTTGTGATCCCGTGACCCATTATATACTTGTCAACGTGTAAGATCCATAACAGATCACGTAGGATCCCATATATAGTGCATGACAGAGGATAGATTACCCAGGATAGCATGTTTAGGACATTATATAGAACAGATCACGCAGAATCTCTTGTATAGTGCATTAATATCCGACAGGATGACATATACATTACACTATAGAGGGTAGATCATACTGGATAGCATATACAGGACAATATAGAAAACAGATCATACAGGATAGCATATACAGGGCATTATAGAGGGCATATCATACAGGATAGTATATACAGTACATTATAGCAGCCAGATCATACAGCATAGCACATACAGGACAGATCATACAAGATAACATATACAGTACACTATGGAGGGCAAATCATACATGATAACATATACAGGACATTATAGAGGACAGATCAAACAGGATAGCATATACAAGACATTATTGAAAGCAGATCATACTGGATAGTATATATAGGGCAGATCATACAGGATAACATATACAAGACATTATTGAAAGCAGATCATACAGGATAGCATATACAGGAAAAAATATACAGAATAGCATATACAGGACATTATAAAGGACAGCTCAAACAGGATAGCTTATACAGGATCTTATACAGGGCAGATCATACTAGATAGCATATACAGGACATTACAGAAGACAGATCAAACAGGGCGACGTACAGAATGGACAATACTGTACATAATAACACAAAATGACTCGTACAGAAGAATACAGAGAACAGCTCTTATGACAAGCAGGTTATAAGTGATAGAACATATAATATACAGTGCTTACATCACCGGCTTCAGATTAGGTCCTATATACTAAAATGCAGCAGTGTGACTGACTCTCAGGACAATTATCATGTGCGGTATTCAGCATTAACCATTCACTAATGATTACACTTAATAGTAAACCCCCTAGTAGTACATGTAACCCGGTGGGCATGTCTACTAGGTGAAAGGCGGTAACTGAATGAACTGAGCTAATAGTTAGCATGTTGGAAAGGGTTAGAATTACTAACCAGCTAATGTGGTGCTATGCAGCAGCCTAGGGCAGCTGGGTGACGGGCGCTGCGATAGCAACTAACTGGAAATTAAAAATAGCATTTGAAAACGTTCTATATGCCATGAAGTAGTACACAGCTTCCATGCGAGGCCTGGCCGTGCCGGGCGCTCCAGCGTCAGCGATGCTTTGTATCCGTTCTCTGCACTGATACATCTACTCTGTGAATACTTGGCTCGCAGTGAAGGTAATGATGTTGAATCCACACAAATTCATATAGATTCACTGTGGGCAGGTTTAAAAGGGTTATCCAACTTTTAACCCCTTAATAACCCGGCCTATTTTGGCCTAAGGACAATGATTTTGGGGGGATTTTCATCTCCACTTTTCAAAAGCTATAACTTTTATATTTTCCATCGACACGTCCGTATGAGTGATTGTTTTTTGTGTGGCAAACTGTAGCTTTTATTGGTACCATATAACCAAACTACTAATGACCACTTGTCTGTGACTATGTATGTATGTGTGTGTGTGATTCTTATGCTCCACCCCTGGTGATGTCATCACTCCAACCCCTGGTGACGTCATTGAAGGTCCTACAACATATATAAAACACAGTCTGACCGACAGAAGAACAACACAGTTAGGGCTCTTGAAAAGGAGAGGACAAAAATAACAAAATGAGAATACAACTAAACCGCTACTATGTTAGACACAACTTAGCACTCCTGACAGAACACACTGACCTACCACCACCACCACAGGGATCAGGTGGGCTGAAGGAGCTGTGGTGATGTCACTGCTGTGGGAGGAGCCAAGCTGTGTTTGTCTTGTGTGGTAATCTAGCTGCTGTGTGTGTGATGTGCCACCAGAAACACTGCTACTATAATTTTCTAATAATTACTAGTGTATTGTAAAACGTATATTAATTTTGTTTTGGAGGGCAGAGAAAAAAAACATCAATTTTGCCATTGCTGGTTTTTGCAGTGTAATTCATGCAGCATAAATGACATAATACATTTTTTCTGCAGGCTGGTATATATACATATTTTTGCACAATAAAAGTCCTTGTTTTTTGCATCGCTGCATTTAAAAGGCCACAGAAGGGGCACTAATACTTTGTAGCACCATAGAGGTATCCCTATTAGTTTTTAGGGGCACAGAGGAGTCAATATAACTAAGTGAGGCCACAGAATGGGTAATGTAGGGAGGATTACTGGGGGTGGTATTGGGGTTAATGAAAGGATGGGAAGAGTGTACAGAGACAACTCATAGCTGGAGGAAATCTTTATGGCAATTTGGACACAGAAAGAAAAACAAAAGACATCACTAATTGGAGAAGACGTCACTTCCTATCACTGGAAGTAACTGAACTACAATCAGTATCACTGTATAGAATTAGTATCCATTATTTACAGGTATACTAGTACTGTGATAAGAGTCTCTGAGGGGCACTATTATTGTGAAAGGGTCACTAAGGGACACTATTACAGTGAGGGGACACACAGGGTGTGGCTAAAATAAAAGGGACATGGCTTAATAGGGAAAAAAATTGCCACTAGCTCCAGCATGCTTGGGTTTCCAGCAGTCAACCTCCAGAATTCAAACATTTATCCTGTGGATAGGCAATGAACATTTTTTGTAGGATAACCCCTTTAATTCCAGGGACACTTAGATGACATTTTCTCTGAAACAGGGGGATTAATGAACAAATCCTATGAAGTGGAGACCCATCCAAAATACTCAATACCAAAACACATCTGCATTGGAACCTACATGCAGTGCTTTTTCATCTGGTAAAATGCCGAGCAGTTGAGGGGAAACTGAACGGACCCCATTATAGTCAATGGAATCCGTCCAGCGCTGTTTTGTTCTATCATAAGGCGGAGCCGTTTAACCAGGGGATTCCCCTTTCCTTCTCCCCGAACCACTCTGTGAACTGGCAGGCATGGAGGCTCTAGTACCCTGTTGTGCCAAGTCTAGCTTGGATACAAGATGTAATACAGGTGGGCATAGAGGCTCTAGTACCCTGTTGTACCACCTCTAGCTTGAATACAAGATGTGATATGGGTGGGCATGAAGGCTCTAGTACCCTGTTGTACCACCTCTAGCTTGGATACAAGATGTGATACAGTCAGGCATGGAGGCTGTAGTACCCTTTTGTGCCACCTATAGATTGGATACAAGATGTGATACAGGCGGGCATGGAGGTTCTAGTACCCTGTTGTACCACCTCTAGCTTGAATACAAGATGTGATATGGGTGGGCATGAAGGCTCTAGTACCCTTTTGTGCCACCTATAGATTGGATACAAGATGTGATACAGGCGGGCATGGAGGTTCTAGTACCCTGTTGTACCACCTCTAGCTTGGATACAAGATGTGATATGAGTGGGCATGGAGGTTCTGTTTGGTATGTTATCGCATACCATTCCATATCTGTTGTAATTGAGCCTCTAGATCGTGCAAACTCATAGGCTGTTGAAGTTGGCGTCCTAGATGGTCCCATTCTTGTTCTATTAGCAATAAATCTGGCGACCGAGCAGCCACAGAAGTGTGACAATGTTGTGGAGGTATTTCTGCGGCACCGTAGGGTGCGGCGAGCATTATCCTGCTGCCTCCTGGAAGCCGCTATGAGAGGAACAAATGTGACTGCAGGATGTCCTGAACATATTGCTTAGCTGTCATTGTCCCTCGTACCATTACTAGGGGTGACCGAACATCATATTCGATGGCCCCCCAGACTATCACACCAGCAGGGTGCAGTGTGCCGCTCCACAGCAAAGGCAGGATTGGGGTGCTCAGCTTAGGTCTGCAAACACGAACACGGCCATCAAGATGGAGTCCAACAGCACACACAGGCAAATCCTTATTCAGGCGAGGTGGATACAATGCAACGCCACTCAGAAGTCCAAAAATATTATAAAGAATGTGGCAGCATAAATGGTAAAGATTAAAACACTAAACCTTTATTTCTCCAAGTTTTTAAAGATAAAGCTATGTTTGACCTGCATTTGGTCTTTATCAAGCTTGATAAAGACCAAATGCAGGTCAAACATAGCTTTATCTTTAAAGACATGGAGAAACAAACACAGCCATCATCAGCGACCAAACTAAACCTGGAGTCATAGATAAAGACAGCCCGGTTTCACTCTGTTGCGTCCAGTTGCATCGTACACAACACCACTGCAAATAGAGACTGTGGTGGGTTGTTGTCAAAAGCAAAAATGTCCTTCAGCTAAATGCCTGGAAATGGTTCTGACAGACACAGGAGTGTAATAATGGGGCCACCTGTCCCTGAATGGCGGACAATGAAACTGATGCCATCAGCTGCTCATGCTTGTCGGACAATATGACGATCCTCTCTGCTGGTAGTCTGTAAGGGGCTATCTCAGCTCAATTGCCTTGTGTGCGTGCCCTCGCGCATCTACTGGTCACAACACCTCCAATCTAGTCAGAATGGCCCAGGTAGAGGGCAATCTGTCGATACGACCATCCAGCATCTCACATCCCAATAATGCGCCCCTCTCCGACTCTGGTAATGGGGTGAAATCTCTTCTCTGCGTCGTAGAGGTGTCTAGTGGTCAACAAGCTCTACACAAGCGGAAGAAGAGGTCACTACACACAAGGAGCCTCTGAGAGCCTCTTATAAGCCAAGGGGGGGAACCACTTTTAGGGCCTCCGGTGACAAGACCGTCCATCTAATCACACCCTATTCATTTACATACCTACCTAAGATGTAACTGCATTATGAGTTTTGCAGCAAAACGATAACTCCTTCTAGAGGATGGATATGTAAAACATAGTGCTAGTGTGAACCAATCCTTAGGTGGTGAGAATTCCTGCTTGAGGATATTACAGCTCCAAGCTATCTCAGATTTACAATACAGAAATGCAGAAAAAAAGAGAAAGACTGTTTCTTCATTTGCATTGTAAATGCTCATCTTGTACCATAACCTTTTGGTTCCTGTTGACAGCATTGAGATTTTGCAGTATTTCGCTCAAAATCTGTAGGTGGTGGTGTGATGTGATCCGTAGTCTTAGTGCCCATTTATATCTCATTATTATCTATGTCCGGGGGTTCCCTCAAGCTTTATGTCCAAGAAATGGAACCCCTGGTGGGAACTGTGACAGAAACTCTCCTTTCTATTGTTGAAATCTGCAGAAACGGAGACCATTTGAAGACCTTTCCTTTAGTTCCCCGAGCTTTGTGCCGGAAACAATGTGGCCCTAAGTAGTCTAGTACTGACGACGATGCCTCACTTGAGGTTTCTTAGATCACTTGATTTTCCCATTCTTTTAGACTAATTTAACACGGATGAGCGCAATATCTAGCCGTAAAACGCACGAGGAACCCAAGGATGCAGGGCGTTTCTGTGTCAAAAACACCTCCCATTAATTCAGTACAGTTGTGATCCTCTGGCGCAGTTGAGAATCAGTAAGTGTTTCCCATTGTTTTCAATGGGAAATCTCGCATCACATTCACATCGCACGCCATGTGATGTGTTTTCCGGCCCCATTAAAAACAATGGGCGAGGTTCTCTGATGGAACGCCCAAAGATAGGACATGCTGCGATTTTCCCCCGCATCGCGATGCAGAGAAAAGAACTGCTCATGTATATGACTCCATTCAAAAGAATACGGTTCACAATTATGCAAGATTTGTGAAAGCGGCCTTAATGTGGATTTACAGAAACTGGTTTACAGTAGAACTTGCTCCCTTGATTTTATGCGCCAATTGTGAAAGGGCCATTGTCTCTAATTGTATTGCTGCAAAGAGCAAGACTTTAGGTTCAGATTACGTTTTATAGAGAGTACAATAATATGGAAGGTTCAACAATAATAATTTATTCAAATTAAGTGATAATTGAGCATAGTGGTGAATATTTGTCCTTTTGTAAATTATATCTATATACAAAGGATAAAGGTTGCAGGCAGCACATCACAAAGTATAAAAATTGTGAATTAGCCTAGTGTAAGGGTTACATCTTATATCACATTATTAGCTAAAGCTTAATGGGCCTTAAACTAAAACAGCTTAAGGCCCATTTAGATGCAACGATGATTGCGCAAATGTCAGTTTGAGTGACAGTTTTGAGCGATCATTTTGCATAGACTCTTAAGTAGCTACTCAGTTTATTAGCGTTCAAATTAAGCCTTTTGCTGAATGCAGATAACAGCAGGCGGTCTGTTATTTGCATCCAGCTGCTTTGTTCTTGAGCAGGACTGCAGCTGAAAGAATGCTATCAGCGCTATCCTACTGAGAACTCAGCGTGCGGTCCTGATAAGACACATCGCTGACTTCAAGCTGGCTTGAAGTCAGCGATGAAAGAATAGTGCACGGAAAGTGCTCAAAGGGCACACGTTTAGACGCAGCGATTATTGCTCAAAAGATGGCTTTTGATCGATAATCGTTGTGTCTAAATGAGTCTTTAGATTTTACCAAAAACATCACTGAATATTGGTTCCCCTCGACTCTAGGGTATCGACAGATTGGAGACAGAATGAAGATGTGTCCTAAGTTTCCAATTTCACTTGAAAAATGTGAAAATGTTATGCTACTCTAAGGCTGATTCACACAAACAGGTTGGATCCATCGTGGAAAGTAATTGCGTATGGTTGCGGAAGCGTGCAGTTTTACGCTCGGATGTATGCGTATGCACAGGGTCTCAACCATGCAGAAGAAAGATTGCAGACAAGAAATTACACCACTGCACTCAGATTCTTTGCTCTCTTTCTCATCCAGCCCGAATTAAAGCTCGTCTATGTATTCTCATACAAAGTTCCGACCTATTTCACCGCTCATACACAATGTTAATTGCGTATGGGCTGCAGGGCGCAAAAAACCATTGACCTCAATGGAGGGCTTCTGCTCGGAATCTGCATTAAAATAGAGCATGCTGTGATTTTTCCTCTGTTTGCGGAATCCGCAATTTGTACAGACGAGTGTGAAGGAAAAGTCGAAAATGCATGCCTTTCAATGCCCATGTTTTACTCTGGATCGTCCGTGCAGACGGTGATCATGGAATCCAAAATCAAATCTGGTCGTCAGACTTCCAAAGCCCCATACACCACATATCTTGTCATAAGTAAAGAACAATCATACGGTACATTGTATGCCTCTCTTTACCCAAGACAAGATATATCTCAGAATACACAAGTCGATTCTTCTCTTGTGTGCATACACCAATAAATAGCTCTTCCCAAACATGACTATTTACCTTCCTGCCCAGAACAATGATGGTTCAAAAGTCATGTCTGAAATAATGACATACTCCGTAGATTCCTGACTGAATTAAAATGAAATTGAATCTAAATAATCAGACATTCCGTATTTTCCTGACACTAATAAAGTAGCCATTCAGCATAGAACGCACTAATTCATCCTTTTCTGTATAGTGCAATAGAGAATATGGCAATGTCTAGTAAGTAAGGTTTAGCTATGTAACAGTAATCCCAGCAGAAGTCACATCTGCTACCTTTTATCACAAAAATATTACTAGTGTTTCCCCGAAAAAAAAGACAGTCTTATATTAATTTTTGCCCAAAAAGAGGCACAGTGTCTGATTTTCGGGGGGCTTATACTCACCTGGTCCGCGGCGTCCCGGTGCCTTGTGCTGCTGGTCTCCGGTGGCAAAGCGGCAGTCTGCAGTGTCCTCAGCGCTGAGATATCTCTTTCTTTCTGGTGACGGGGCTTTGAATTCCCCGCCTCCAGCACAGTGAGCACTGTGATTGGATCGAGCGCCAGCCAATCACAGCCATTCAGTGATGTCATTCAAGAAAGGGATATCCCAGCACAGAGGACATGGCAGCTTGCTGCAGCGCTGGGGACCATTGCGAGGGACTCAGACGCCACGGGCCAGGTGAGTATTGAAGTTTTTATTTTTCATGTACTTTAGCTAGGGCTAATTTTCAGGGGAGAACTTATATTTCAAGCTGCCCCCGAAAACCGGGGTAGGTCTTATTTTCAGGGACAAACGGTATGACAAAACTCCTGCAGGGAAACAAATGGAACCAGACATTGTCATTGTCATTAATGAAGCAGACACCACTTTGGTATCACCTGGATGGATGAGGGTTACATTAATTTTTGCTATATTTCAAATACACTGAAATTCCTTCCATAGCAATTTTGACTAAAGGCTCTACTGTAGGAAACGGATACACTTGCTGTGCATGTTGTGGCAGGGTCGCTGCAACCAGTTATGTATGTTACGCCGCTTTCACATTCCCACTGGAGGGTCCATCGCAGATCTGGCATAAAATAACAGAAAAAAAAAAGTTCTGCATGCAGCGCTTTTTTGTCCAGTAAAATGCTGGACAGCTGAGCAGAAACCCAATGAACCCCATTATAGTCTATGGGGTCCGTACGCCGCTGTTCGGTTCCATCATAAGACAGATACGTACAGTCAGAAAATTCCCCTTTTTTGCTCCTGTAATGGTGCGGAAAAATGGAATACCAGGCGCAGATGTGGAAGTAGCCGTACAAAAGTGTTCGGATGATAAAAGTATTTTCTGTACTGGATGCTACGGTAAAACCTACACTTCTTTTGTACATAAAAGCTACACAAAACCACTAAGCCCAACACACAAGAAACAGAAGCATAGAAAATAGAATTTTATTAGAACTCAATTACTAAAAAAAAATGTTTAAAACATTGTATCCAGTGAGGGCAAAATTATCAAACAGCGTCTCTCTTTGTTTGGACATGTGATGCGCGATAACTCACTGGAAACAGTATTGATGCTTGGGAAAGTCAGTGGAAAGAAGATCAGGACGACAGGGAACAAGATTGCGAGATACAATCAAGGCACCACCAACATGTCAGTCGCGGAACTGAAAGAAGAGGTGAAAGACAGAACATTGATCCATAGATAACCTGATATTACATTTACACAATGTATTGGCTTGTTTGCATGTAATATTACCAGATAGTGTGAGTCTGTTTATATGGACACTGCATACTATGTTTTTTAAAACATTTTTTAGTAATTTTGAGTTCTAATAAAATTCTATTTTCTATGCTTCTGTGTCTTGTGTGTTGGACTTAGTTGTTTGGTGTAGCTTATATACAAGGGGCTGCTGATAAGTCTTTGGCTTTACCCAGAAAGAAAGGAGATAGGAAGATGAAGCTTTACATTTATTCCACATACTCTCCAGTGATGCCAACACACTTCTTACATTGGTATTCCAAGTTCTGTAAGCCTTGCAAAAAGAAGGATTTCGGTTGTGCCTCAAACCAGTCATCCGTAGCAGCCATGGCATCAGAAATGGTGTGAAATTTGGTCCCCTTGAGGTGTTTCTTCAGGTTTGGAGACAGATAGTCGGAGGGAGCTAGGTCTGGTGAATAAGGTGGGTGGTCAACCAGCTGGAAGCCTAGCTCCACCAGTTTTGCCGTGGTGGCTTGTGCAGTGTGAGCGGTGGCGTTGTCTTGCAGGAACAAGATTCCTTTGGACAGCTTGCCGCACCTTTTGGCCTTCAGAGCTGCCTTCAATTGGTCCAAAAGTTCAATGTAATGCCTTGCATTGATGGTGGAACCATTTTGAAGGTAGTCCACTAGCAGCACGCCCTCCTTTTCCCAGAACTTTAGTGGCTGAACTTCTTTGGGTGAGGAGAACCACTGTGCCTCCCCTCTTCTGACTGCTCCTTGGTTTCAGGGTCATACAAATAAATCCAGGTCTCATCCATAGTGACCAGTCGATCTAGGACGTTCTTATCCATCCGGAAGCGCTGACAAATGGACCGGGAAGTTTTCACTCGCATGCTTTTCTGATCTGTTGTCAGACATTTGGGGACCCACTTTGCAGATAGCTTCTTCATGTTCAAATGTTCATAGATGATGACACAAACACGTTCACCAGAAATCCCCATGATGTTTGCTATTCCTTTAGCTGAAATTCGCCGTTTCTCCAGTATGAGGTTGTGCACAACATCGACGATCTCCGGACCAACAACCTCTCTCGGTCGTCCAAGACGTTCCTCATCATTGGTGCTGGAGTGGACTGTTTTAAATTTAGCAACCTAGTTCTTAACTGTAGAATATGAAGGGCATTGATCCCCCAATGTCTGCGACATATCACCATGAATATCCTTCGCGGACTTTCCTTGCAGAAACAAGAATTTTATCACTCCTCTGCTCTCATTTGCGGTGAATATCACCTTAGACTCCCCCATTTTGTTTTCCCGTGTGCCTAGATCACTGTTGCCATAAGCTACAAACACAACATTTTGAAAACATATATTAGACACATAAGGCTTTCATGTGATAACATTCGTTACCATAGAAACAAAACAAGAACACAAAGCCAGAGACTTATCAGCAGCCCCTCGTGTGTATATATATGTACATACACACAGGCTTTATTTGTGATTAGGGTTGTTTCACTTTGTGTTTTTTTACATAAATATAGATTGGAAAACTAGGATTAATTTTACCGTTAATCCTTTTTCCATGAGTCCATCCTGACAGCACACATGGAGGCAATACCAGATTATAACGGTAACATTAGGGAGGGGGGGGGGGCCATGGCCTGGAAGACCTTCTGCCCAAAGGGCAGCTCCCTACCAGAATGGCGATCCAAGCGATAATACTTAGAAAATATGGATGCTAGACCAGGTTGTGGCTTTACAAATCTGCTCTGTAGAGGCTTCACTGCTTTCAGCCCATGAGGAGACGAGAGGCCTTGTAGAGTGAGCTTTTTATCCCCTCTGGGGGAGGCAGGCTTCTGGCTTTATATGCCTCTTGAACTGATGTTCTGATCCATCTAGCGATGGTATCTTTCGAAGCCGCTCTTCCTTTATTTTGGCGCTGAAATTGAAAGAATAAATTATCTGATCTGTGAGACCTGTGAATAGGTTAGGACTGCACATCTGACATCTAGGTTGTGGAAGTGTTGTTCCCTATCATTTTTATAATCCTGACAGAAAGGCGGCAGAATTATTTACTGTTCCATGTGGAACGTTGACATCACTTTGGGGAAAAAAGGAAGGATCCATGACTATCCTATCGTCAAGGACCTTTAAGTAGGGTTCTCTACAGGATAATGCCCGTATCTTTCCAATCCATCTAGCAGTTATAATTGCTACCACAAATGCTAGTTTGATGGTTAGGGTTTTAAGTGATACCTATTGTATGGGCCCAAAGGGAGGTACCCAGAGGCTGTCTAACAACAAATTAAGATCCCAGGATTTCCTAAAGAAGGGTTTGAGCCTATCTGCTCCACGTAAAAACCTACATACCCACCTATTTTCTATTAGCTGCGTGTCAAAAAAGGAACTAAGGGCTGCCACCTGTACCCCCAGGGTTCTATGGCTAAGTCCCTTATGTAGGTCGTTTTGTAAAAAATCTAAAATTGTAGCAAAGCCCGGGCTGCTCATGTCTGGACTATTTGATCTGCATCAGGTACGAAATCTTCCCCAAACCCTAGAATATATGTAGGTGGAGGTAGAGGTCTTTTGACTTTTTAAAAGAGTGTTTATTGCCTTGGACACAAGTCCTCGGTCTCTCACTCTGACGCTCAGCTGCCAAGTCATCAGCTTCATCCAGTGGATCTCCTGGCAGAATACTGGACCCTGTGACGGAAGGTTCTGCCTGAGAGGAAGCAAAATCGGAGTGTGGATCGTCAGAGAAGGTAGCAATGGGAACCAGGGCCTTTTTGGTCACGCTGGGCAATGACGATATCCCTAGTCCGGCAGTTCTTGGTTTTTCTGCAGGGCTCGGGAGATTAAGGGAAAGAGGGGTGGGGGGAAAATATATATTAAGTCCATATCCCATTCCTGGGATAGTGCGTCTAGGGCCAAGGAACTGTCCGCTGTATTTAACCCATTAAGGACCAGGCGCTGTAAATATACGGCACCTGGTCCGGGGATTACAACCCCGCCGCTAGTAAAATTACGGCAGAATTTTAAGCCTCCTGCCGCTGTAATCAATTAGAGGGTTATGTGACCCCCCCCCCCCCAGGGTTCCCTGCTACAGCAGAGCTGGAGGGTCATACTAGACCCTTGCCAGCTCTGCCCGTGACTAATGTCACTACAGGGGTTGTTTTTCCCTGTAACTGGGGCTGCTATGGATGCCCCAGCTACAGTGGGAAGTGTCAAATAAAAAAATGAATATCCCCCAGGAGGTCTTATATGACATCATGGGGAACATAGATAGTACAAACCATGATTACATAAGTAAATAAAAGTTACAGAATAAAACAACAATATATACATAAGAAAGAAAACACAAAGCCGACGCCAACCAAAACCGTCGCCGTATGCCCCCTGTAAACCAAAACCATACATACTATATATCAAAACGTCCGAAACAAATAGAGGAACCCATTTCCCATACTTTATTTTAGCATAAATATACTAAAAAAAACAAAAAAAAGCCTATAAAATGGGTAAAATCCCTAAGAAGTGTCTGATCCTTAAAGGGGTTAAGGAAAAAATCTGTGGCAGTTTGAATTAGTCTTTGACGCAAAGAGGTCTATCTGGGGATGACCCCATTGAGACGTCAACAGATTGAATACTTCTAGATTTAGAGACCATTATCCTAGTTGTTTTTTTTTTCTGTCTCAGAAAGTCTGCTATAGTGTTTTGGGAGCCTTTTAGGTAAATAGCCTATAAGGACCTTATTCAATCTTTTGCCCAGGGGAATATGCTTTGTGATGAGTGTTGAAAATGGGAATGTCTGGTACCGCGCTGATAGCGAATAAAAGACACTTATGTTGTCTGACAATATTTTCACGTACTAGGTCTTCTACTTGTATCAACGTTTCCCATACTGCTCTCAGTTTGAACATTGGAGGATTGAGAGCAGATGTAAGATGATCAGGAACCCTGCAGTTTCCTATCTGCCACCTGTGCTCCCTAACCCAACTGACTACTGTAGCATCAGTGGTTACCAAAACAAAGGGGCATAGGGACGACTGGACTATTTATTTTTTTTTTTTCAAGATTACGGGGATTTTTTTCAATGGAGTGGGACAACGTAAACTTTTTATCTAACAATGCTTGCTTTCTATCGCATATAGTCAGGATCTTCTGCTGGAGAGGTCTAAAGTAGAATTGCGCCCAAGGCAAACAGGCGGTCATTTGACCGAGAACCCTCATACCTTCTCTTATAGAGACGGAATCTCTATTTTTAAATTTATGAATAGAACGGATAATAAATTCTGCTTTTGGTTGAGACAAAAAGGAATAACCTTTTGAGGAGTCAAGGACAACCCTGAGAAAAAATCTTCCAAGTGTCCGGATTTAGGCTGGATTTTTCAAAATTGATGAACTCCTTTCTAAGTTGGGTTGGCTTAAGTGTCTGCCCCAGATGACCCTCCATACAGTCCAGGTTTGCTCCTGCGCCAGCCGCCGCATCTTTTCCCGGCAGACAGAAGCAGAGACTACTAGTATAGCAAAGACAACCTCACCGCTCACAGGGATATTTCAGAGGAAATCAATAGTGCATGTTCACACAGGACATAAATTCATAGACAGGCGCCCAGACTGTAAGGGAACTCAAATAGTGCAATACCATTTAAATCAGTTTAATTCTTAAAAGTTGAAAGTCCTATTGACTTTCACACTAAAAAGGCAAAAAAAAAATTCAAAGTGGCAGCACTGTGTTTACGAGAAAAAGCAGCGCCAACGCTCAAAGATCACGAGAACAAAGACGTGATATTGCCACGATTTTCTTGCAGCAATATCATGACCGCTCGTGTGAAACCAGCCTGAGGGCTTGTTTTTTGTGGGACGAGTTGTATTTTTATATAGCACCATTTCAAGTATCATAATGTACTAAAAAACTATTCTGAAGAAATGCAAAGTGGAGTGAAATGGAAGAAGACAACAACAAAGTTCTGTCATCTTTGGGGGGGTGAGGTGAGGGCGGTCTTATTTCTACATTATACAAATAGCAACAAAAATGACATAACTATTCTATGGGTCAGTCCGATTATTACAATACCAAATTTAGATTTATTTTTGTAAAAGTAGTTCAGATAGAAAAAAAATACCTATGCTCTTTGGGGAAAAAAAATACAATCTGGAAACTTCGACTCCTGCTTCCTTATATTCTTTTATAGGGCACGGCTTTTACAGGAATGAGCATCGTTAGTGAATGGAGGTGGAGTGGCCGGGGATCGCTGTGGCCCGCTCACCCCCATTCACAGTAAGCAAGCAGTTGTTCATAAGTTACAGACTGCTAGTTTAGACGCACCAATTAGTCATTGTTTTCTGAATGCAGAAACTGAGCGACAAATGTGAAACAAATGAATTCTCGTTCATCGTTTAGTCGGGGATGCACATCAGCACTAAACGATAATTGTTCAGATTCCCGCTGGATACAGGAATCTGAACGATTGGCCCGTGTAAAAGGGTCTTTATCCTCACCAACCCCAATGGGATTTAATTTAACTGTTCTATTTAACTAGATTCCTAGTAGCAGCTTTAGCACCATGTCTGTTTTATCTCACCTCAGTGCTGGAATCACATCTAAACTCTACAGTACTGCTGTATAATGTCCTCCATGCTGCTGTTACATATGAGGGTGTGCTACAGAGAGAAGCTATACTGCTCTATGTGGACCATGTATGGAGTTATCATAGCAGCTATTTTTACACCTATAAGCTCAGGGAAGACTTTTAAAATTAGAGATACAGCCTGCAGAAAGAAAAAAAATGGTGAAAAATGAAGTTATATATTAGGCAGAAATCGTGCCATCCCTCATGTGCGTGCATAATAGCTTATTGTGAAGCCACACTGAGAAATTGGAAATACATTTTTAAAGTGTACGTATCACATTAAGTTATCCACCTCTATCAAAAAGGGGATTCCCAGATTATGCAACAGAAGCCGTGTATATGCACTTCTGCTCCGCTCACTTCAATAGGATCACTGGAGATAACCAGGTGCTTAAACTTGGCCATCTCTGGCAGTATCACTGAATTGTATAGACTGGTGGCACGCATGTACAGTCTCCACTGTCAGAACTTTGGACATGTCAGTGCCGAAATCTCGAGATCTGTGGGGGTCCTAGCTGTCCGACACCCACACCGATCAGAAAGTTATCCCCTATCCTGTTACTTCACTTTGAACTTCACTTTACTACCGCAAAGTTGGGCTACATTCACAGCATCTTCACCCCCATTCTGGGCTTCTGTCCCAGGTCGTCACCTGGATGGCGGAAAACTGGACAACTGCTAGTAATAAAACCAAGAGAAAAGCTGCAAGCTTTGTTCTCAGTTTTGGCAGGTTTCCTTTCAGTTCCAGCATTGTGGCAGACAAAATAGTACAGTTAAATATGCTATTCAGTCCGGCCTTGGGGTAGATTGACATTTGGCAGAATTGTTGCAGAAGCTTCTGTGACTGACAAATCCTTCCCATATATGTGAATGAGGTTGTTTCTGCAGCAAGCACGTGGATTTCTGCAAGCCGCACTCAGACAAATGGGACAATCACAGAAATGTTTTTAACAAATTGCGCTGTGTGAATTTACCTTACTAGGATAACTGCAATGCTTGTCTGCCATCCCCTAAAAGGAGCTGTGTCATTTCCAGAATGTTAGTTTGTGTAGGTGATGATGGGAATTATTTTTAACAGGCCTTGAACATTTAAAAAAATGTAGCTTTTGGTTCCAAAATCCATAGGGACAATCTTTAACCTTTTAATGGTAAAAAGTCTACCCAGGACATTATAAATAAAGTGAAAACAAAGAGGTACAGTGTGTTTTAATCAACTTTATATAAAACTACAAAATCACAATCAAAAACTATTTCAAAGACTAAATCTGTGAATATTACATAAAAATGCGATAAACCAATCTGGATTTGGATCCACTTGTATTTTAGCATTTGCAGTTCTCCATATGTAGAATGAAAGCAGAAGAATGACAGCCAAGTCACACCTTGTATACAGCTGGATACAGTGTACAGTCACAGGCCGTCGGTCTCCGCATGGGACCTCTGGACAAGATTCTGCATGTTTTTATAGATGGGATTTGACTGGACTTTAGTGAATTCCCTCAGAATTAATTTTGGATTCTTCAGCTTTTTAGCCTGATCCTGCAATGAAGAGAGTCAAGAGTAGCTGATTTGCAGATTAGCTAAAACTCATAGACACGTCTCATATAGGCCTGAATTAGCCTGCATTATGCACCCAAATCTGCAGCTGTGGAATTCCACACCAGAATCTGCAGAACTGCGGATTTTGATGCAGAATTACAGGCGGGTTTATAGGTCACAGCTTTATTTACCTTTTCCATTGGCGTAGCTGTATGACAGGTACTACGGATTATGCATCATTAAACAAAAAAACAACATGTAGTTGCAAAGGCAGAGACTAGAAAATAGAGTGTCACCTCCTTACAATTAACAATGCAGAATTGGGGAGTGAATAGAATGTATGCCGTGCCAACTAAACTCATGAGAATATTGGACACCACGAGTTCCATCCCACAAGATGACAATCACATTATTTTCAAATAGCTGATATAGGTGGAAAAAGGGCTCATAAGGAATTCAAAGCAAAAATGCAAGTTACACAGCAAGCCCCAGACCTTGTGAACCGTATCCAGGCAACATCGATCTTTATAAACAATTCATTACACGGAACTATGGAGTTAAACAGTTTCCTCTACATGGGTAGGGAGGGATGCTTATGGCCCATTTATCTTTACAGGGATTTCCAAGGAAAATACTTAACTATGTAACTGCAAGCTCAGCTCCCGTTGATTTAAAAGTGCCGGCTACTATAAAGGGGTCGGAGCAGTGGCTTTCCCTCTGATCTGTGTATTTGTGGTGATGTCAGGGAACACCCAGTCAACCGATAGGCAGGGGACCCGAGCAGTGGACCCCGGCCAATCAACTATTGATAGCCTATCCTAAAGATAGATCGTAAATAGTATTTTTCCTGAAAAAAAAACCTCTTTAAGGCAACAGCCTTCTTAGCTAATAAGAATACGTATTCTCTGACAAATATCCCAATATGGTATTTCCAGACGTTTTTATAAAGAATCCCCAAAAAAGCATATTTTGGGACAATGGAGATATGGGCATGTTCAAAATTAAAGAAAGGAAACCCATGACCTGCTTTCAGATGTCCAGAATAACTGGGCATGCCCAGAAATCTGACCACTGGCAAAAGCATCCAATACGATTGGCAGATAAGGCCTTACCGATTTTCTGTAATCTTGAGGGGGTGAAGTATTACTGGTGCACAATATGCACTTGTATGAGCTTATTTGCCACAGGTGACACAAATAAAGGCGATTCGAAAACCTCCTGGAGGGTCTCATCTGTTAGACTGAACGTACTGGTGGAGTAATGAGTAATTTTGGACGTTATGAGATGACAGTATGGATTGGATATAAGGCGCCATTAGCCCTGAGAATGCAGAATCCTAATTATAGAATGATGGGATATACAATGCCTAGAAGGAAATTGTGTGCTTGCAGTGTGTCTAATTTATAAATCTCTGAAGAACGAAGTACAAGGGTTTTTAAACTTTGTAGTTGATCAAAAGAGGCCAGAATATCAAGTATGTGCATACATGTCTCCTAGGCAATGCATTCCAAATTGCTCCCACATAGCATGGGGAGTATAATTCAGGAAGGCCCGTGTTATTCCACATAGACATGGCAGCCATGGTATCCCCAAACTTACAAAGTAATAATTAAAGTCTTATTTTGCTGCGGTCTTTTGTCACTTGCTAGCACAAAAGACAACAAATTCAACAAACTATTGCACAATGGCTTATAGATGTGACATTTTACACTGGTATAGAATAAAGCGCACAGGGGAAAAAAAAAACCAAAAACGATTATGCGCCTCATGATAAATCAGGACATTGCAGTTAGACAAGTATTCTTGTCTGCAGGCTTCCATGACTGACACATTTTTTTTAATGGAGAGTGTCAATATCCGTCCACTGATATGATCATCTGATCTGCTTGTGTAAAAGCAGACAAGTGATAAAAGACCACAGCAAAATAAGACTTCAATTATTCCTCTTGTGAAATCAAAGCAAAAAAAATAAAAAAATTATGCCAACTCAGCACTGGAGTAGTTGTGTGAGAAAAGTATCAATTTTTTCTTTAAAACACATCAAAAGAGAAAGAAAAAAAAAAAACTAACAAAAGACACACACAAGTACTCCAGCTACACCATGTCCACTTTTTCCAAATAAGATTCAAAACTGCTGAAAAGGCATAACACACTCAGAACCAAGCACAAAAAGATTTAATTCTGGCATGAAAGGGAAAATTAATACAATTGCTGCAAATTGCTCCAATATACAGGAACGAAATATGACAAATTAGCCCCAAATTCTAAAATAAATACGTTTCACATTTGCTGCCCTTTTTTTTCCAGAACTAACAAAGCTCTACATACTTGCATTGTTGGAGCCTCAAATGTTCCTTGAGGAAGCTGCAGGGAGTTTTTTTTTGATAAGATTGGATTCTGTAAAAAAGAAATAATGTGATGAAAATTGCATTAAAACACAGATAAACTGAATAAAACAAGTACACTGACAATATTCAGGACAAATCATCATGGACACACTAGGGTGGCAGCAACTTATAATGCAGCTGCAGGGACAGGGTGACCCGCCACCTCTTAGAATATTATTAGAGACGTCCATAAATTGCATGAGCGGGTGCTCTGCCATGCTTGGTGAGTAGGGCTGCAAAACATATTTGGGCAAATTTACTGGTTGCCTTGTGCCTAGACTTTGGTTAAGTTAGTCAAAGTTTAACATGCTTCGGGTGCATGTTGTCACATCAAGTTTTAAACACTACATTTAGTGTTAACAAATGCAGCAAAAAATAAGCCATTCCACTGCAGTGAGTCTGGCCTAAAATTAGTTTATTTCTTCACAGCTCCCCATTCTGTTGCCCGTGCCACTGCTGCATTTCTATAATGGAGACAAGACTCAGTCTTGTGTGCACTGAAAGACATCAATACTCAGCATCCTCTTGTTTCCCCTGCAATGTGGCCATGGCCTCTCTCACACATGCCTCATTAGAGTTTCAGGACTGCCTTCCAAAAGATAAAGCATAGTGCAAGTGCATGGTCTGTGATATGCACTCAACTTGAATAAAATATATACAAGTTTTATAAAGTGGTTCAACTATTGCTTTTAGGGCTTATTCAGACGAACCTATATCGACCGGGGGCGGGAGCTCAGAGCACGGCTCCCGGCTCTACCAGCCTGCAGAGAGGGACGCCGTACATCGGCCAGTGTGAATACCCGGCCGATATACGGTCGTCTTAATAAGCCCTTAAGCTGTATTTCTTTTTTTATAATCTAGGTGACATAATGACCAGCCATTATGAATACAAGGACATCGTGCATGTTCTTACTGTTTTTTTTATTAGTGTCGAAAGAGAATGAGTGGATCAAGCCTACGGTGGTTCCTGAAGATGAAGGCTATGCCGAGTCAATCCTCTGGGTGGAGGTGCTGTCAACCAGATATATGCCTCACAGGTAGTAGGTGTAAGAGGATGTGCAGATGAAAAAAAAAAGCCTTGCACATGGCACAACCTCCCAAGAAAAAAGGTTTTTGACAATGAATGGAGGATTAAATCTTCTTTATTAAAAAAAAAATCATATACAGAATAAAACCAGGAGTAAAAGGCGTTTCGAGGCAGATAGCTTCTTCTGTGAAAATGTATTAAGAACATGAGGTGCTAGTAAAGCTATCAAAGGTTCAGGAAGGGGTTAGGTACTAATTTGAGACATCCAGAAGCGTGAATTCAGCAAAGGTCTGGAAGCTTAGATAGATAACTAGCACCTCACGCAGCACGCTGTCCTCAGCCTCTTCAGTCCAGCTGGATTATTTGCCTCAAAATGCATTTTATACCTTTTTATTATGCTCAAGACTTTTCAATAAAGAAGATTTGATCCTTCATTATCAAAAACATCTCACCTTGGAAAGTTGCGCTGTGTAACAGATTTTGTACTTCTTCCATCTTACTGTTTGATTCTTAATTTAGTTAGAAAAAAAATGTGGTTAATATTCCCTTTCAATAATCATAAATTTTAGGTTTTATAAAATTCTTTAGTCCGTATAGCAGACTTTTAGTGACCAGCATAACACACGTGTACAGCATAGTTCGGGAATTCTCTCCTCTTGATGAGGTACATGGAAGTCATATTGCAGGAAGGGGTTAATGTAGGAATTTTGTAAAAACTCCATGAAAGGGCTTTACATACTGTAAACACACATTGCTTAATCTCAACTTCTACAGCTCTGCTGCATCTATAAATTTGTTCACCTTTCTCTGCAACTAATGCTCACCAGGGATGAGGAAGTTTCTTGTGCTTGTTGCTTCAAAGTTTCAATCTTCGATTTGAGACTCACTGTAGACTCTTCTATCTTCTCTGTAGTACTCACAACTTCTTCAATTTCATGCTAAGGACAAAGTAAGAAAATTACACAGGTACTTAACAAGCACTCACATCTACACTAGGACTAACATCTGTAGCTGAAATACCTCTGTAAAGACCTTTTTACAATGAACGACCCTATCGGGCGCAGAGCACCCAACAGTTGTCCCAGCAATGATTGTTCCTCTGCTTTTACACAGGAACGATCATCGCTCAGCGAATGGAGGTTTAGTGTGCCGGGGATTGTTCTGGCTCGCCTACCTCCATTCACAGTAAACAGGCAGTCATTCACAGATGAATGGCTGCCTGTTTACACAGGCTGATCATCATTCAGGTTTAGGTATGTGTTAGCGCAATTAGATATACTATGGGTGCCATATTAGGCGTGGTTTGTCTGAGCTCGAAGAAATCAACACACGTAACATATCATGAAAAGGTGTTCAATAAGCTGACTTTCCTTTATTGTAGTTAGGTGTCCATTTCTATATTATTTTGAGGAGAAAAACGCCCTACAACGAGCCAATCACAAGAACAGCAAAATTTGTGATAATGTACAACCAGTTGCAACTTGTATTTGTATCAATCTATTTAGCATCTAACTTATTAGCATATAAACAACATTAATAGATGCACATGCCGCTTGTTCTCAGCAAATATTTTGACTCAAAGCTCCCATCTTATCTGTCATCTTTCTATGGCAACAGCGTTTGTTAATTTACAGTGTTTTATATCAGCTGGTTTGAACATTTTCTTCTGTAGAATAAAAAGATCACATGCTGAAAATAAAGGCCCATTTACACTGGACGATTATGGCTAAAACTTCGCTCACCGGTGATTGTTTTAGCGATAATCGTTGCGTGTAAATGGGCGCGGGGCACCCGCATTTCGGGCTCTTTTCGGTGATCGTTAAAATCAAGTGAGCTTGATTTTAGCGATCAGTATTATCAGTCATTCTGCACGGGTGAGTGCCGATAGCATTGTTTCCTGCTGACAGACTCCCTTTAGGCTGGGTTCTCACAGGGCGGATTCTCGTCGTAAATCTCGCGGTTTGTCCGGAGCGAAAAACCGCGAGATTTCCGCCGGGAGAACCGCTGCTGCAAAAACTGCGTCGGCTTTGAAGCGGCCAGGTCGCTCGCTCTTCTGCTGCGGACGGCGCTCCCATAGAGGAGAGCGCGGCTGCAGCAGGAAAAAATAAAAAAATAAAAAAAAGGGACATGCTGCGCTCGGCAAATCCACGCCGCAGTGGCGGCTTCTGCCGGCTTAGCCGCAGCGGATTTGCAGTCCCGGGTGGATGAGATTTCTGAGAAATCGCGTCCACATGGCTGGCTAATCCCGGGATTAGCGGCCGCATGCGGATTTGCAGCGGCGAAATTCCGCACGGAATTTCTGCGGCAAATCTGCCCCATGTGAACCCAGACTTAAGCTTGGCTATACATGCATCTGCGGAGAGATTTCCAGTTTATTGTTCATGGTGTTCAGATACAATTAAAATGAGCTATAATGCACATGCCCATCTGGGTCACTTAACAATATCAACCACTATCTGCAATAATAGGAATAAAGGGGGCAATTTTTTTTTTCTTCCAGAAAATGCACCACTTACATTCAGTGACTCCAGAGTGTCTTCATACTTCTCCATCCTATGCTGCTCTTCCTGCAGGTCTTTGGCCAGGTTTCTCAAATTGCCCAATTTAGTTGCAGGAAGTTTCATATTCTTACAGAGTTGGAGAAGCCTAAACCAACCAATAATCACAGAACTATTAATCCCAGCTAGAGTTGATATGAGAACATGGACAAAGCTCATAAAAGGGTCCTAGTATCCCCATAAAGTAAAGAGTTATCCTGAAAATGGAATTTCTGCACTAACAGTTTACCAGGAACACTGATCCTCAGAGCTACTGTCCATACGTTTTTGCTCTAGTCTAGCAATTCTAGATACTAAGGGCCTATTCATATGTCCGTATTTTGGGGCTGCACACTGTATTCTATAGACAGTTCACAGCCCCATAATAACCAGACTATTCAGATGGGCTCATGGTCTGTGTGAAAAAGATCACTGCATGTGCTATACTCATGAGTTTTCAGGAATTAGTAGGGTATGTAGTGAGACACCAAACTGAAAACATCAGTTGAGTGTCTGCAAAGGAGGTATAGTCTGTGTAAAAGGAGATAAATAAAAAAAAAAAAAAAAAGAAGTGCTGAAAAATGATTAACTCCTGCTTCCCCGCAGAATCCTCAATTTAATTTCGGATGGGCCGCGGATCAGATGGCTTCCATTGACTTCCATGGAAGCTCTCTGTGCAGAAACCATTGTCACCGTAGCAATGAAATCCTTTTTCAACTTTAATGAAACTTGTCACCGAAAGGACCAAAAATAATAAAACTTAGCTTTTATTGATTTTTAAATAATAAAAAGGCGTCCTTATATTTTCTCATATGTGCTAAAAGTCACACAATAATTAAAAACAGTAGGGCTTAGATATATAGATGAACACTGCTCTGTCCCAACAATCTAGGTGCATTGGCCGGGAATCGAACCCGGGCCTCCCGCGTGGCAGGCAAGAATTCTACCACTTCTACCACTTTTGTATTCCCTGATGTCTTTTTCTATCCAGGGTTACTCAGATTTCTATTTGTCAATGACTTGCACCACCAGATGTTTATTAAAAAGTGTGGTGAAGCACTCACTGTCAGTGACCTTGAACACTTTTAGTTCTCTATCACAGGGTAGGCCTGATGTCCTCTGATTAGTCACGGTACAGTGATGTCTGTTAATTTACAGTCAGTAATATTGTACCTGACACACACATTTACTAGTACTGTCGTCCCATTTATAACAGTTGCTCATTAATATTGCTTGGGTCGTATTTGTTCTTATTATTTCTAGAACAATATCGCGGTGATTGATTTATATAGAAATCACCCCGATATGTCACCATTAGGTGTTAAGTCCGGAGTATGTTTTTGTATAACGCAGACCCAAGCTTATATTGGCTTGATACTCTATGGTATTCCCTTATGCCTATGACTGATCGCATGAGCCATTCATTTCTTATGGCTCATGTGATTATATACCAAGGTTAATTGCAACCAGACGACAGTTTCAGTGATTATCAAGGATAGAGATAAGTTGTTCCAAATAATAGTGTGTTTTCAATATGTTCTCTCTCCTACTTATACATGGGCTCTATTCCGGAGAGATGATGCTCCCACTTGTATAAGTGATTATTACAGGTAGAACGTATATAAGATGAATAAAGACAGTGGCTGCATTAAATGGAACAGCTGCAGTATTCATCTATGAGCTACACATCCTTCAGGATTTAAATAGCTGCAATAAAATGCTCTGTCCCAACAATCTAGGTGCATTGGCCGGGAATCGAACCCGGGCCTCCCGCGTGGCAGGTGAGAATTCTGCCGCTTCTACCACTTTTGTATTCCCTGATGTCTTTTTCTATCCAGGGTTACTCAGATTTCTATTTGTCAATATGTTCTCTCTCCTACTTATACATAGGCTCTATTCCGGAGAGATGATGCTCCCACTTGTATAAGTGATTATTACAGGTAGAACATATATAAGATGAATAAAGACAGTGGCTGCATTAAATGGAACAGCTGCAGTATTCATCTATGAGCTACTCATCCTTCAGGATTTAAATAGCTGCAATAAAATGCACATAGATAGTTTGGTGGTAGCCCAGAATGAATTCTAGGCTATCACCTATATCCAATGCCCTTTTGGATAAATCTCTGTCTCTGTATATGCAGTCTGTTGTGATGCACCAACAGCTGCTGACTAGAGTGATAATGATAGACTCTGTCTGTTATAGTTGTAGTTGTATATGTCTACGTGGGTTGCATTATGATGAACATACAACCCCCACATAGATTAGTTCTTATGGAGAGAATCGGCCCATGGAACCTATCCCTCCCTCTCCATCTACGCGTTTCCACAACCTTGGAGATGGTTGCTTCCTCAGGATGGAGCTAACCTAACATGACCAGCCTCTCAGGCTGTCAGGATGTAAAATGAGCAGAGATGGTAAGTGTTGCTATCCCAAGGGTTCTTATACCCAAGGCTCCGCCTACTTCAGGGCGGGGCTTGTATTGTAGGAGTGAATCAGGCTGCAGTCCAATATGTCTCACATTTCCCTTGCGCTCATTTATATGCGCTTATTCGAGTATTACACTTGGCTCCTCCTCGCAACGTAATCACGTAATCCAGGAACATGTCATGGACCGCAGCGTAGGCTGCTCTGTTTGACTGTCCGATCACGTGATGTCATGACGTGCGGGGGGCGTGTTAGACCGGAGGTCCGATCATATACATTTTCCTTATACTCATCTGTAAGTGCTTCTTCGGGTGTTGCCTCCCCGCAGCGTGATCAGCGATCAAAGGACATGTCATAGAACGCAGCATGAGCTGCTCCGTTCTGACTGTTCGATCGCATGATGCCATAGCGTGCGGGGGGCGTGTCAGACCGAAGGTACGATCATGTGATGCCGTGACGTGCGGGGGGTGTGTCCGCTGGCCTGGCACTCCGATCACGTGACATCATGACGTTCGGAATGTCTATTGGCCTGATCATCCGGTCCCCTGCTCCTGTAAGTTACAGATGGGCGTGTCAGACCGAAGGCACGATCATGTGATGCCGTGACGTGTGGGGGGTGTGTCCGCTGGCCTGGCACTCCGATCACGTGACATCATGACGTTCGGAATGTCTATTGGCCTGATCATCCGGTCCCCTGCTCCTGTAAGTTACAGATGGGCGTGTCAGACCGAAGGCACGATCATGTGATGCCGTGACGCGCGGGGGGTGTGTTCCGCTGGCCTAGCACTCCGATCACGTGACATCATGATGCTCGGAGCGTCTATTGGCCTGATCATCCAGTCCCCTGCTCCTGTAAGTTACAGATGGTATTAAATATTCAACCAGCTGTCTCACAGGAGACTCTTGGGGATCGCAGCGAACATTTTAATCGTTCATTCGCCTAAACCTGTGACACATAGTTGGACATATTCCTCAGACTGGTAGTCACCCAGTCATACAATGCGCGGAAGATTGGTATCTTTACCGCACCTAGCGATTATCTCACCGAAATTGTGTGTCACTTCGGTTGTACACCTCAAGTGATATATCCGTTATAAGTAATTAGCATATTTTAGACTGCAGCATAATTATTCATGAACACTACAAGACGTTAGTAATCTACCGCCTGATTATATATGTGGCAAAAACATTTTCTCTGTTTTTGATATTATGAATCTCGCATTCTGTGACCAGACAGCTGATTCTCTCTCAAGATCAGAGTGTTTGCTTCATCCATAGGGGGTAATAATGGGAATCAATGTCTCATATATGCAAGGACGCATGCTTTATAGACGATGAGGTTTATTCTATTGTCAATATCATCAGTTTTTACGTGAGACCATCAGATCAACTTCATATCGATTCTTTTGGGGACATTAATCTCCTTTTACCTCATAGACGAGTCAAAAACAAATGTTACTCATCATTTAGGGATTACGGAGGAATTCCACTATATTGTCTCGCCAATCTTCAAACATCCCCTCTTCACTGTGGCCTAGTTTTAGTTCTGTATTATACTATTTTCAGACGAATGATGCAAAGGAGAGACATTCATTTAAACCCTTAGGATGGATGGTTTCAAGTCTATATATCCATCCGCACTCTTTTTGTAAAAGCTTCCGGTCCAGATTTCCTCTTACAGGAGCAGGGGACTGGATGATCAGGCCAATAGACGCTCCGAGCATCATTATGTCACGTGATCGGAGTGCTAGGCCAGCGGAACACACCCCCCGCGCGTCACGGCATCACATGATCGTGCCTTCGGTCTGACACGCCCATCTGTAACTTACAGGAGCAGGGGACCGGATGATCAGGCCAATAGACATTCCGAACGTCATGATGTCACGTGATCGGAGTGCCAGGCCAGCGGACACACCCCCCCCCCGCACGTCACGGCATCACATGATCGTACCTTCGGTCTGACACGCCCCCCGCACGCTATGACATCATGCGATCGGACAGTCAGAACGGAGCAGCTCATGCTGCGTTCTATGACATGTCCTTTGATCGCTGATCACGCTGCGGGGAGGCAACACCCGAAGAAGCACTTACAGATGAGTATAAGGAAAATGTATATGATCGGACCTCCGGTCTAACACGCCCCCCGCACGTCATGACATCACGTGATCGGACAGTCAAACAGAGCAGCCTACGCTGCGGTCCATGACATGTTCCTGGATTACGTGATTACGTTGCGAGGAGGAGCCAAGTGTAATACTCGAATAAGCGCATATAAATGAGCGCAAGGGAAATGTGAGACATATTGGACTGCAGCCTGATTCACTCCTACAATACAAGCCCCGCCCTGAAGTAGGCGGAGCCTTGGGTATAAGAACCCTTGGGATAGCAACACTTACCATCTCTGCTCATTTTACATCCTGACAGCCTGAGAGGCTGGTCATGTTAGGTTAGCTCCATCCTGAGGAAGCAACCATCTCCAAGGTTGTGGAAACGCGTAGATGGAGAGGGAGGGATAGGTTCCATGGGCCGATTCTCTCCATAAGAACTAATCTATGTGGGGGTTGTATGTTCATCATAATGCAACCCACGTAGACATATACAACTACAACTATAACAGACAGAGTCTATCACTCTAGTCAGCAGCTGTTGGTGCATCACAACAGACTGCATATACAGAGACAGAGATTTATCCAAAAGGGCATTGGATATAGGTGATAGCCTAGAATTCATTCTGGGCTACCACCAAACTATCTATGTGCATTTTATTGCAGCTATTTAAATCCTGAAGGATGAGTAGCTCATAGATGAATACTGCAGCTGTTCCATTTAATGCAGCCACTGTCTTTATTCATCTTATATATGTTCTACCTGTAATAATCACTTATACAAGTGGGAGCATCATCTCTCCGGAATAGAGCCTATGTATAAGTAGGAGAGAGAACATATTGACAAATAGAAATCTGAGTAACCCTGGATAGAAAAAGACATCAGGGAATACAAAAGTGGTAGAAGCGGCAGAATTCTCACCTGCCACGCGGGAGGCCCGGGTTCGATTCCCGGCCAATGCACCTAGATTGTTGGGACAGAGCATTTTATTGCAGCTATTTAAATCCTGAAGGATGTGTAGCTCATAGATGAATACTGCAGCTGTTCCATTTAATGCAGCCACTGTCTTTATTCATCTTATATACGTTCTACCTGTAATAATCACTTATACAAGTGGGAGCATCATCTCTCCGGAATAGAGCCTATGTATAAGTAGGAGAGAGAACATATTGAAAACACACTATTATTTGGAACAACTTATCTCTATCCTTGATAATCACTGAAACTGTCGTCTGGTTGCAATTAACCTTGGTATATAATCACATGAGCCATAAGAAATGAATGGCTCATGCGATCAGTCATAGGCATAAGGGAATACCATAGAGTATCAAGCCAATATAAGCTTGGGTCTGCGTTATACAAAAACATACTCCGGACTTAACACCTAATGGTGACATATCGGGGTGATTTCTATATAAATCAATCACCGCGATATTGTTCTAGAAATAATAAGAACAAATACGACCCAAGCAATATTAATGAGCAACTGTTATAAATGGGACGACAGTACTAGTAAATGTGTGTGTCAGGTACAATATTACTGACTGTAAATTAACAGACATCACTGTACCGTGACTAATCAGAGGACATCAGGCCTACCCTGTGATAGAGAACTAAAAGTGTTCAAGGTCACTGACAGTGAGTGCTTCACCACACTTTTTAATAAACATCTGGTGGTGCAAGTCATTGACAAATAGAAATCTGAGTAACCCTGGATAGAAAAAGACATCAGGGAATACAAAAGTGGTAGAAGTGGTAGAATTCTTGCCTGCCACGCGGGAGGCCCGGGTTCGATTCCCGGCCAATGCACCTAGATTGTTGGGACAGAGCAGTGTTCATCTATATATCTAAGCCCTACTGTTTTTAATTATTGTGTGACTTTTAGCACATATGAGAAAATATAAGGACGCCTTTTTATTATTTAAAAATCAATAAAAGCTAAGTTTTATTATTTTTGGTCCTTTCGGTGACAAGTTTCTGTGCAGAAACCACACTGAAATGTAGCATGCCGCGTTTTTTTTGTTTGTTTTTTTTTTTAACCAAAAGGTCCGCAAGTCAAAACTACATGCTTTATTTCATTTGCGGATGCCCATGTATCCCTATAGGCGGCTTGGTGCTCGGATTCCGCCAAACAGATTCGCCCATGGACATTGGGCCTAAGGCAAATGCATCATGTTGAATTATCATGATGGATATCTTTTTTTTTTTTACATGAAGGAAGAAGGAAAACAAACCCCAAATAAACAGGATGTTTCAGGGTTTACAACAAGGTTTACCTTTGCTTGAGACGAGAGAGATGGACTTGTACAGGTTCAAAGGCTGTAACTTTTTTCCTGCCCAGTACTGACCTAGAAAATAAAACAAGTGAGGTCTTATTGCAAAAGACACTTAATATATAATATAGGGTTAATAGCTATGTGTATAGTGGACAACAAGTTTTTTGTACTCTATGTAAAATCTCTCTTTCATCACGTTCATGGGTGGGAGGGGTGGGGGGTGACCGTGGGTATAGCTACTGCCAGTAAGAGGCGGACACTAAGCAAAAATCATTACTCCCTTCTACCAGCTACACCTTCTGCAGGCACCAAGCTAACCAGTTTGTATGCCAGCAGTAGGAGTAGCAGAGCAAGATAGGAAAGGATTTAAACTGTTAAAATTAAACAATTAACATTAAATAGCAAAGAATTATGTGCAACCCCTGAGAGAACGCTCCAACAAGGAAGTTGATATCAGAGAGTCCTAACTATTGAACTGGGCAAGTCCTGTGTTCACCAATGAATACGACAAGATCGATTTTACAGCAAGTACAAAAATCTGGCTTTCTCCTCCGTGTCATTGAGGGACAGAGCTGAAGACCGTAGGATGTTGCAGAGCAGTCCCCAGGGGGTGGGGGGGGGGGTGAAGAGAGTATATAAGGACACTTTCAGTCAGTTTAAGTCTTAACCCGAGAGAAGCATCAGCAGATGTAAAAGTGTGCACCTGGTAGAATTTTGAAAAATGTGTAGAGGCGACCATGTGGCGGTCTTACACACTTGAAGAGCGGAAGTACTGTTGCATAAAGCCCAAGAGTCGTCCACTGCCCAAGTAGAACTTGCAGTAACACTGAAGGGAAACTCTGCCCTTAGAATGGCAGGCTTCCGCCATGGCTGACCTGATCCAATGAGATATGACAGCTTTGGAAGCTGCGAGGCCACATCTCAGGTCATCCAGGATCACAAAAAGTCAGAACGTCTGAAAGCAGACATATGAGACAAGTAGATCCACAAAGTGCAAACTAAGTCCAACTTGTGGAGAGCACGTTCTCTCAGATAAACGGCGGAGGGACAGAATGAAGGTAAGACCATGTCTTCATTGATGTGGGAGTCCGACACCACCTTAGGCAGGAAGAAGGGAGCAGAACTACAACATTACGTTGTCCTGATGGAAGATAGAACGAAGTTTTGCCGACAAAGTTGTGAGCTGATGGCTAGAGGTGACAGCCACCAAAATAGCCACCTTCCAGGCCAAAAGGCAAGCTGGAATATCACACCAATTTTAATAAGTGAAACTGCATCCAGTGCAATACTAGACTGAGGTCCCAAGGAGATGATCGCTTGAAATTCGTTCAAATGATGGTAGCATTTACACGCAACGATTATCACTCATGTGGCATCATTTGAAATATAAGCGTACGCGAGTACTAACCGTGTGGTGTCGTCCAAGCTGCAGGCCGCCGCAGTCGGCAAGGCACCACGGTACAGGCCGCCGCAGTCGGCAAGGCACCACGGTACAGGCCGCCGCAGTCGGCAAGGCACCACGGTACAGGCCGCCGCAGTCGGCAAGGCACCACGGTACAGGCCGCCGCAGTCGGCAAGGCACCACGGTACAGGCCGCCGCAGTCGGCAAGGCACCACGGTACAGGCCGCCGCAGTCGGCAAGGCACCACGGTACAGGCCACCGCAGTCAGCAAGGCACCACGGTACAGGCCACAGGCGGCCCACAAAATACAAACACATGGCGGACACAGCTAGACAGGAGGGGGGTTCCTGTTATGGCAGCTAGGGGAAGATACTCACCTACCGTAGCTACTTACCTACTCTGCCAGGTGCCCTGATGCTAGGAATGCTCCCTCATCTCCAGCAGTGAGCCCCATCCCGAGAGGATGGGGGTGCTCCAGGATGGGGACACTATGGCTGGTGGGTCACGATCAACTTAAGTCAGAGCTGATGTGCCTCCTTTTCTTTTTGGAGGAGGACAGACACTTGCCGTCTGCCCTCCTCATGGGGAATAGGGAGAGTCCTGCCTGCCCTGTTGCCCACATCCATGTAAAACTGGGACAGGGGAGTCCTCGGACCCGCAAGGTTTTTGTGTCGGGATGTTGCATGCTACAAAACATTGAATGTGTGAATTAACCAATAGGAAAACATAGGCTTCACATACATCCGATTTATAGCATTGTAGCAATGCAACAAAATCGCACGACTTGACACCCATGTGAAGGGGGCCTTAAAAGTATCCTTACAAAGCATCTGGATGGTCCAATCTTTGATTGAACCAACTAAATCTCTGTAATGGTCTATTCAGTGCTGATCTTACCAAATAGCGGACCATGAATTATTGTTCCCATGAGATCCAGTAGGTACTTAGGATATAGCATTTATAATTGAATCACTCATATGATTGTCAGCTCTATGGCCAGCTTTAAGAGATTAGTCACATACAGCAATATAACTTACATTACCGCAGTGTTCATACAACTCTCGATGTGCTGTATAACATCTGCTTTAAGAGGACACACATTTTTTCCTTTTATCAGACGCATAGCCTTGTCCTTAGAATTCTGACCTGTATAGAGATCACATGAGCAGTAAATAAAAACAACGTAAATAGAGTAATAGTTGTACTATGAGAAATTAGGATGAAGTCTGCCCCTTACGTTGCCTTTTCCTAGATGTTTGCTCTTGTGAGTCTGGATTCTTGCGTTTCCTGACCTGTGGACAGAAAATAAATTCTGATTCTACATAAACACCGAACTACTGACAACTATAAATCCTCCCACTTTGGAAAGATACAACCCTGCGGCAGAGATCAATGATCACAGCAGGTGGCGCTGTGTGCAAGACTATTACAAAACAAAGACCATAACAGACAATGGTGCGAAGGTGGCAACACAAATTGCATAACATATACCAAATGGCAGAACTCTCTGCCAGCTCATAGAGCTGTCACACAAAGTGGAAAGGAGGGGGTTCAGCAAACAAAAATAAATAAAAATGTGCTTTTATATATAGGGGAGCCGGATGTGTGCAATAAACTGTCCCAGGGACTACTGCTCCTTTGCTTTCATAGAAGACTACTGATTGCTCGCTAAATGGAGGCGGTGCGCAGCAAACATCTCGCCTGGCCGGCATCCTCCATTTAAAGTAAACAGACGTTTAAACGGGATGACAAACCGGCAGCTAAAAACAGAGCAACGACAAGTGAGCGGCTCCCTCTCACTCACCCTGCCGAGTCCCGTGTTTATGTGAAACGTCAGTCGCCCAAAATGGCTTGTCTGGCTGTTGGCCCATGTAACTGTACCCCGACACTTACTCAATTCCTTTTTGGACAAGTCAGTACAAGGGCTGAAATAAGTGTGTGCGTATATTAAATTACTAGTAAGGTACTACACCCAGGACAAACTCGCACACATCATTGCTGACACCTCACCTCCATGCTGGAGAGGCTGCGGGTGTACGGGCATGCTTTTTTTTGGAGCTGCCCACTTATTTCTAGTTTCTTAGAACACCATGATCATTAAAGGGGTTCTGACATGAATAATTTTTTTATGCTTTAGCAGCCATTGTTCCCTGGTCTGCCTAATGGACACAGGGAACCCATGGGTTAATGGCTGCTAAAGCATAAAAATCTTATACTTACCTTGTCTCCTGTTGTTGTTGACATCGGGGGGTCATCTCCCGGCAGCATATTAGCACTTTCTGCTTAGGTTAAGCAGCCTGACTAGAGCCACCTGATTGGTGCACGCTGTGCAGTCACGTGGTGCCGAAGAGCCAATCAGGTGGCTCTAATCAGCAGCGCTGCTTAACCTAAGCAGAAAGTGCTAGTATGCCTCCCGGCAGGCAGTCTTCTTCCTCCAGCAGCCGCGCCGCTCCGGGATCGCGCGCATGCGCAGTGGAGAGGTGCCCTCTGACAGGAGTCAGGACGGGCTGCGTCTCCACTGCGCATGCGCAGCACTCCGGAGTTCAGCCGGACGGACGGGCCGCCCACAGCAAGCACTGCTTGTGACGTGCTTGCTGTGGCGGTCCGTCCGTTGACCTCGGAAGTGCCTGACGGACGGACCAGAGCAGGAAGCGGTATTTTTGACCGCTCCTGCTCTGCTTTAAAGGCAAAGAAGAAGATGCCGGCTGGAGGGGACATGCCTGGCGATCGGGCCAGGCCAGGCAAGGTGAGTACAATTTTTTTTTTTTCATGTCAGAACCCCTTTAAAGAAAAAGAAATAACTTGGTCAATAAAGTGCAAAACAGGACAGTCACTTAGGGGTGAACAAGGGGGTATCCTGCAGTGAACCATGGGTGATAAAAGCAGGAATACGTCAGCTCTGCGGCTGAGAAATAACGGAGATGCACTTACATTAGTGTCACTGCTCGGCTTCACGGTTTTCATAGTTGTGATGCTTTGTCGCTTAGGAGCCATCTTTTTGTCACTGGGTCCAGGCTGCATGGAATAAACATGGAAATCCAATTATTATAGCTATAATTAAGTCAAGGAGTACCACCCCAGGCAGTGCCAGGACTTCCACCACAGTGACCCCTATAAAGTGTCAGACAACAGGTTCCCCTTATAAATAGCCTCCCCCTATGAAGAGTACCAGGCAACAGGGTCCCCCTAAAAAAAAAAAAAGAGTCAGCCAGTGAGGCGGCTGCATTAGGGTCCAACTATAATCACAGCTAGCAAGCATTCCCCCATAAACCAGGTCATCAAGCATTTCCTGATACACAGTGGCAACTGGTGGGGGTCTTCCTATATAATATGCCAGCCAGTGAGATTACCCCGTGAAGTTTCAGTCTGTGGAGTTTCTCAGTGTTAACCAACAGGACCCCCCATAAGTACTTCCAAAAAGCAACCCCCTAGGCCACTCTCACATAGGCGTCTGTACAAATGCAGCGTTTTACAGAGTTTAAGAACGGAGTTTGTAAATGCATTCAACAGCGTTTTTAGCGCACCCAGTCATTGCAACGGGTGATGGGGGGTTTAAAAGTGCTGCACTAAAATAGGACACACAGCGTTCATTTAGTGTGGCCAAAACGCTCTTCTGAGAAGGCCCATGGAAATCAATGGAGGCTCAGTACAGCGTTTTGAGCTAAAACGTTGTAAAAACGCCTGTGTGAGAGCGGCCTTATAAGCAGCGCCAAGCAGCCGTGCCTTGCTATAAACACAAAAGTTAAACAAAAGGGGCTCCGCAGTGCAGACACCCAAACACAGAAAACATTTGATTACGCCAAGTAAAGAGAAAGAGAGGATAACTGCTGCGCTCAGGGTGACCCATGTAGTGCCGAATGTGACTGCCTGGGATGGACATGTGTAGGTGTGTGGACTAGTATAGCCCGTAGGACGCGGTAGAAAGTAACAGAGCCCTCTGTGATAAAACAAATACAAGTTTATTAAGCGGAGCTCCAGTGGACAGTGCAACGCGTTTCGGAGCCAAGGTGCTCCTTTCTCAAGCACAAGATAACTGTTATAGATAAAATGGTGCAATACAAATAAATAAGAGGCACAGTGTAAGGCTGCCTGTCCACGGGCGTTAGCTCATTGCATTACCCGCAGCGATAATCTGACTGCGGGTAACGCAGTGAACACTCCATAGCAACGCTATGGATAAAGCGCAGCCCCCTGTCCACAAGTGGAAAATCATTGCGATTCACCGCTCGCGAAATTCAAATCGCGTCAGCCCGCAATTCTCTGAAGTGAGCCTATCTGTCAGAAAGGCTCACCGCGAGCACTGACAGCTCTCCCCCCTCCCCCTCCGGAATATCACTAGCCATGGACAGATAATAAAAAGATAATATGTAATTAGAATGAGTTAAAAACCAATTAATAAACAATAGATCAGGTAATATAGTCCTAGATGTGGTTACAATCAAAATGGTATGTCATTGCAGGTAGAACAAAGTGACAAGTATAAATAAAGCAGGGGAGAATGGGGATAGTAGTAGTGGTGGGAACGGTCCCTTGTGTAGGGAACACATACCATAAGACAAAGCAGTGAGGAGCGCTGATGGGCTGTAGGAGGACATATACGTGGGACAAGCGTATTTAAAAAAATGAAAGCAGGTCCGCGTCATACCAGTATATGGAGTGCACTGGCCGGATCCTCTATATACCTTTCAAAAAGCTGGCGCTCAGAAGCCGGTCTGTGCCGGGATCTCCGACACTGCGATCACAGCCAGCGGTTTCTCGTCCACACACACGACCTCAAGCGTCATTTTTAGTCAAAGACCCTCGCTCTGCCAAAATCCTCAGGATGCCTTCCAGGGCCTATATTGAGGCACCTGTAAGCTTTTTGCAGCATTGGATGCTGCAAAAATGCCTCCCCCTCCCTTCTCTTTCCCTGCTCCCATAGGAGTCTATAGGACCCGCCGGCGTATATTGGCCAAAACATATTCCAGAACTATGTATTGGCTGAGCGTATATGTGCCGGCCGCGTATATGTTCTATTTATTGCGCTGCCGGAGTATTTACGCGCCGTATATTCGCCAGTGTGAACGGCTGTATTGGATACCAGTGCTTCACATGGATACCATATATGCGCCCGGGCGTGAAAACGCTCTTGTGCGAGACCCGCACAGACATAGAACATGCTGCAATTTGTTTTCCACGCGTTTTTAATGCAGAAAATCGTGGTTGTGTGCATGGGATTGTATTTTATAATGCTATCCTATGGCAGCGGGTCGAGCGGAAATCCTGCCGCGGAATTTCCACCCGTGTGCAGAGGGCCTAAATATATATATATATATATATATATATATATATATATATATATATATATATATATATATATATATATATATATATATTTTTTTTTTTTTTTAAACACACTTAAATACGCAGCGTATTTACGCACATTTAAGAAAAGTTATGGTTTGGAAAGTGAGGAGGAAATTAAAAAACAGAAACTGAATGATTTCATTCCATTTCATTACAGCTTTTTGCGCGCGCGTCTGCGCAGTTCTGTACTTTTTGCGCGTCTGCGCACAGCGCCGTGCTTTCTGCGCGTCTGCGCACAGCGCCGTGCTTTCTGCGCGTCTGCGCACAGCGCCGTGCTTTCTGCGCGTCTGCGCACAGCGCCGTGCTTTCTGCGCGTCTGCGCACAGCGCCGTGCTTTCTGCGCGTCTGCGCACAGCGCCGTGCTTTCTGCGCGTCTGCGCACAGCGCCGTGCTTTCTGCGCGTCTGCGCACAGCGCCGTGCTTTCTGCGCGTCTGCGCACAGCGCCGTGCTTTCTGCGCGTCTGCGCACAGCGCCGTGCTTTCTGCGCGTCTGCGCACAGCGCCGTGCTTTCTGCGCGTCTGCGCACAGCGCCGTGCTTTCTGCGCGTCTGCGCACAGCGCCGTGCTTTCTGCGCGTCTGCGCACAGCGCCGTGCTTTCTGCGCGTCTGCGCACAGCGCCGTGCTTTCTGCGCGTCTGCGCACAGCGCCGTGCTTTCTGCGCGTCTGCGCACAGCGCCGTGCTTTCTGCGCGTCTGCGCACAGCGCCGTGCTTTCTGCGCGTCTGCGCCGTGCTTTTTGCGCGTCTGCGCACAGTGCTGTTGCGCGCGCAGCGCCGGTCCACGCCCCTTCCGTTGTTTAGGGTGTTTTTATTTCCCACCATTGCGCGGTATTGAGTGCGTATCTGCGCGCCTCTCATTAGACTTTTATGGGGCCCTTGGTCTTTGCAGAAGCACGACATACACGCAGCACGCCGATGAGACGCAGCCACGGACAGCAATGGCTTCTGCGCATAGCAGGCGTATACTTTACACGCACCAATACGGTCAGCCGGGCGCTCACATGCCGCTGTGCTCCAGGGGCTGCACACAAGACCCCCACAGCTCTCCTCTGCCCTGCAGGCTTGTGGGGTCCGCCTGTCAGCGCTGCCCTGAGGTCTCGCCCCCTGCAGTCAGCGCCGGGTACTAGCAGCTAACATGCATACAGATAAGGGGACGCCATTATTGTCCTACAGGTCTCATCTCCCTCAGAGATACCGTCTACAGACCTGCAGCGCTTGTCTCTCCGGATACTGTCAGTCAGGGGAGGACTAGCTTCTCCGCGGCCGGTAGTCGCTCCCCACCCTCCTCTATACGGTTATTCCGGTAGAGCTCCATTAGTATACACGGCGGTCACATGACCCACGTCTCTCCTCACAGCGCCCTCCTCCGTGTTTCTGGCGGGAGAAGTCACGTGACGCGCCTGTCGCTCTGTGGTGATGGACACTTTCTCATGTCCTCCCCGGCCTCTCTAGCCGGCCTGTACTAACCCATAGTATATAGTTATTCATAGTGAGGCTACATTCACACGGGGGAGCGCTTGTCAACGTGCGTTTTTCATGTGGTTTCGAGGTGGTTTTCATTCAAAATCGCCTCCCATCGACGCACAAACTGACCTGATAACGTTATTCTGCGGGTCGGATACGATTACTGTATAACTTGTATATTTTTCTGCCGCCATCTTCTGTGCGCTATAACTTTTTTATCTTCCCGTCCACATAGTTGTGTGAGGGCTCATGGTTTGCGGGACGTCTTGTAGTTGACGTTGACACTATTGTTGAATACATACGACATTGATTGCTTTTTATTGCATTTTTTCTGAGAGACGGTGACCAAAAAGGCGCATTTCTGTCTTTATTGTTTTCTCACAACGTTCACTGTGCGGGGTAAATAATGCGTTATTCTGATAGATCAGACTTTTACGGACGCGGCGATACCAAATATGTATTTTTGTTTTATTAGTTAGAGTCTTTTATTATAAATATGGCAAAAGTTGTTTTTTTTAACTTTTATTTATGTTTTAATAATTAGTAAAACTTTATTGATCTACTTTTTACCCCTTTTTTAGCCCCCCTGGGGGACCACAACTCACGAGGCTTTGATCGCTCCTGTAGTATGATGTAGTGCCATAACATTACATCATACTGCGATACGCCAGGCAGTCTATCAAGGCACCCCAAAGGCATGGCTTGATAGACATTCTGCCATGACAGCCCTGGGGACTTTCAGAAGGCCACCAGCTGCCATGACACCCGCACGGCCCCCTGTGATCTCTTCGCAGCGGGCTGTACGGGACCCCTGAAAATCGGCCGGGTGATTTAAATGCCGCTGTCAGAATTAACAGCGGCATTTAAAGGGTTAACAGCTCCGAGGAGCCGCGTGGCTTATCGGACCTATTGCCATCGGGTGCCAACTGTAAGAAACGTAGATTTTCACGCCGCTGTGAAACATTTCTATGGCAAATACACCTCCCATCACTTCTGTGAAGTAGCGATCCTCTAGCGCGTCTGTCAGGCGCATTAGAGAATTGGCAAGTGTTTACCATTGTTTTCAATGGGAAACCTCATCACTGGGTGTGCCATGTGTTTTACTGCATCATTGCAAACAAAGATTGCAGACATTCCTTTGATCTGCCTGCTGGGCTGACAGCTGATACAATGTTATCAACTGTAATCAGCTCTCCGTGGGCAGAACACAGCTTGTTGTCCTGCTTATTAGCTGTTCTGCTGAACAAGGGTTTTCAAGCAGAACTGAAAACCGTCGTTCGGCAGAAAACTGAAAGATGGGCCCATTTAGACACGATTATCGCTCAAAAGACGGCTTTTGAGCGATATAATCATTGTGTCTAAATGGGCCTTTACCAAAATGGTGAGCGGTCTGCAAACCCTGTCCTATGAGGAACAGTTAAAGGATCTGGGAATGTTTAGCTTACAGAAGAGAAGGCTGAGAGGAGACTTAATAGCTGCCTACAAATATCTGAAGGGTTGTCACACTGCAGAGGGATCAGCCCTATTCTCATCTGTACAAGGAAAGACTAGAAGCAATGGGATGAAACCGAAAGGGAGGAGACACAGATTAGATATTACAGTGAGGGGGATCAATGAGGGGAACAGGTTACCACGGGAGGTAGTAAGTTCCTTCAATGGTGGTGTTCAAAGGCTGGACAGACATCTGTCTGGGATAATTTAGGCCCAATGTCGACGGGGGGATTAGAATTACGGAATCCGCAGTTCAAGCCGCCCATAGGGAAACATGGGCGTCCGCAACTGAATTAAAGCATGTGGATTTGATTTGCGGATCTTTGGGTGCAGAAATCAAATCACAGCATGCTGCATTTTAGTGTGGTTCCACACGGACGCCTGCCATTGAAGTCGGAACCGCGGCCCATCCGCAATTAAAATTGCGGATAGGCCAGGGGAAAAGCAGGAGTTTGAAAAAAACCAAACTGTACAGCGCATGTGTTCTCCAGCCGGCGCTTCCGCGCACATCTGCAGTACAGACCAAAGAAGACCCGGACAGCAGGAGGTCTGTTCCTTGACTACAGCTCCCGGCGGCTCACACGCTGCTACTTGGTACTAATAGGTATTAGTACCAAGTAGTAGCTTGTGCAAAATGATCGCTCAAAAGCCATCTTTTTAGCGATCATCTTTGCAATGTAAATGCACCTTAACTTGCTCCAGTTTGTCTTTTTTTAAATCTGGGTGCCCAGAACTGGACACAGTATTCTAGATGAGGTCTGACTAAGGAAGAGTAGAGGGGGATAATGACCTCACGTGATCTAGACTCTATGCTTCTCTTAATACATCCCAAAATTGTGTTTGCCTTTTTTGCTACTGCACCACATTGTTGACTCATTTATAAAAATACTGAACAACACTGGGCCTAGGACAGAACCTTGTGGTACCCCACTTGATACATTCTTCTGGATGTGCAGCCATTTATGACCACTCTTTGAGTGTGATCCCTCAGCCAGTTGTGAATCCACCTAACAGTTGCCTTGTCAATCCCATATTTGGTCATTTTTTCAGTAAAGATGGTAATAGGTAACTATGGCAAATACTTTACTAAAGTCAAGATATACTATATCCACCACATTTACCTGATCAACCCAGTTGGTGATTTTGTCATAGAAGGAAATTAGATTAGTCTGGCATGAATTGTTTATTACAAACCCATGCTGGCTCTGGTTAATTACTCCATTCTCATCCAAGTACTTGCATATGTGCTGTTTAATAAGTTGTTCAAAGATCATTCCTGGTATAGAAGTCAGGCTCACAGGCCTGTAGTTTCCTGGGTCCACCTTGTCCCTCAAAACACTACTAGGGGTGACTGACCGTCATATATGATGGTCCCCAGACCATCACAGCAGCAGATGGGACAGTTTGCCGCTTCACAGCGAAGGCAGGATTAAGGCGCTCAGTCCTGGGTCTCCAGACACGAACACAGCTGGATTCCTCGCTGAAGTCAACCTGGTTCCACTCTGTAGCAGTCCAGTTTAGTTGTTCACAATGCTATGGAGGCAACAGTGGGTATCAAAGGCTGTACATGTAATGAGCACTGTGAGACCAAGTGTCCTTCCACCAAGTGCCTGGAAATGGTTCCGACACACAGGGAAGATGTTTCCACCTGTCTATGGATGGCAGAAAACGAAACTGAGCTACTTGTGCTTGTTGGACAATCAGACAATCCTCTCTACTACTGCGTTTTCCCGAAAATAAGACACTATTTTATATTAATTTTTGCCTCAAAAGAGGCACGGTGTCTTATTTTCAAAGGGTGCCTAATAATACCTACCGCCAGCATTCCGGTCCTCTTGCTGGTCTCCGTCGCCACGTTGTCTTTAAAGCCGACAGAGCAGTTCTTCCTGGAAGCAGGGCTTAAATACCCTGCTTCCAGAAAACTAATGCTGTGATTGGTTAATCGAGCGTTGTGTCACCCAATGAGAGCCAGAGCTCGATTAACCAATCACAGCCATTTAATGACTCCATTTCGGGTTCATATGTGTCATGGAAAACCTGGAATTTGATGAAAGTCATGGTATACCTGGAAAGGTCATGGAATTTTGTGATTTGACATGGATTTTTGTTTTTTTGCCATGGAATGTTTTTTATGGTGTTTAACGATATAGGCCAAAGGAATAAAGAAACAGTTTTGGATAAACAGAACTAAAAACACACAAGAGCCTCAATACTGAATCTTAAAAATACAAAAAATATTTCAGATTTTGAAGTGCATTGAAGTTTTTGTTCTCAACGGCCTCTCACTGTTGGGGATTTTTAATTAAAAAATCTATATATTTAACTGGAACTAGCTTGACTTAGCAGAGTGTGTCTTTTATTATTTTTGTATATAAAAAAAACAATAAAGATGTCTTCACACTTGTGAGAAAATTGCGCTTTCTTGAGCAATGCGAGAATTAGTGAAAGCGCAGAATTATGAAACCAATGATTTTCAATGGTTATCTTCATATTTGCAATGTTGCGGGGGAAAAAATCATGGCATGTCCTATCGTTCTGCTTTTTAAAAATCTCCCTTGTTTCCCTATGGAGCCTCCTTTTTATCGTATCGCAAAGCAGGAACTTGCGATTTTTGTGCAATGCATTTTTATCATTAGAAAGTCTTATTGACTTTCTCGCTAAAAAATTGCGGCAAAATTGCTCGGGAAAATTGCAAGTGGCAGCCATGTTTTTGTAAGAAAAAACAATTCTAATGCTTAAAAATCACGGGGAAAAAGTTGCAACTTTGCTGTGATTTTTTTTAACGCAACGCTGTCGTGATAACCAGTCTGAAGGAGCCCCAAACCTTTGATTGTGTGTATTTCAAATTCCGCAAGTGTCATTGAAATCAATGGGGAGTCTGTCAAAAACACGGTAGAACACTGTGTACAGCGTTCTTGAATGCAACGTTCTATGCCACCGGGAGGGAGAGTGAAAGTGGTTGTTACGATCGTGTGGGCAAACTGAGCACGGGGCCCACACAAACGCGACCAAAGTGGACTTGGTACACACACACGAGTTTCTGGCAACTGACCCTGTTCTACACGGGAGGATGGCATGGCCCTACCTGAGCGGGGACATTGCCCCAATATCGGCAGGCCAGCGGTCTTCGGATCTGGGCTCTAGCTGATCCTAGGAGCCATGTACCACAACAGGACGCATTCACATGCCACATGACGGTTTGAACAACAGGACACACAGAGCCAGAATACACAGCATACAGCAGCCAAAATGCAACCACTAGTAACAGATAGGAAGCTGAATATAAATACCAGGTATTAGTTGACATTTTGTACAAAACATGAAAGCTAGTGGGCCACTTCACGGCTCCTGGCTATACCGCTAGTCCCTACACTAACCAGGAGTCCAGCACCACCAGACACAGTTCACACAGCAAGCTGCAACAGGACACAGATAGCAGGTCACACAGCAAGCTAACACAAAACTGACATAAAATAAACGGACATGAACCAGCAAGACACAGATCACACAGCAAACTTCAACAAACAAGGATTCATGACTGCTCACTAAACACTAGACGGAGACTGACCAGGAGCTGGGTTTATATGTGAGCACAGACCCAGGAGATTGGCTAGCAGGAAGTACCACACCCAGCCAGCTCAATCAATTAACCCTGTGAGGGCTGTGCTGCTAGGAAGCTTAGAACTGCAGATCCCAGCAGCACACGTGGCAGTGGTGAGGTCATCAGCTTTCTTTGCATGCACTAAAAGCGCAGTAACAATGCAGGTAAACGCTGCACAAAGCAGCTCTGCCCTAGTAAAAACACAGCGTTTACTAACGCCTGTGCGAGAGTGGCCTTAATCCAAGAGCATTCACCGTAATAACAATAATTTGAAAACTATTTCGTACCATTTTCCTTTCTTGGGCATGGCCTCTTCCTCAACAAAAGAGGAACCTGTTAGCGTTCGTTCATGTGCTGCAGGGAAGGTCCATACCAAAAAGCTGTAACTAATCTGAACATAGTCTTATATGATTGAAGTGTGATGGAGTGCGTGCTGCAGAATTGGTAATGTCAGTATACTTGGCCTGTATGGGGCTCACAAATTTCTGATGGCATTGTTAAAAGAGGGCTGTGAAAATGACAACTACTCCACTTACCCACAAATGTACCCACATATTTGTCACTTCATACAATTTAGATTGCTGGAACAGTGCTTGCTTTAATTGGAGATGTGCTTTAAGGTTATGTTTGCAATACATTTGTCATCTATTCCACAATGGAACAGTGTTATAAACTGGACTGATGAAAAATGTTGTCAATATCATCTCCAAGATGTAATGGTGGAAGGTGACATAAGCAATGACATCACATTGGAACAGACTTTCTGTACAGTATCCCACAGGGTTAATATAATTCACTTATAGGCCCCACAGAATTTCTGCCCGTGTCCGGTGCCATAGGATTGCATTAGAAAACACAATCCTAGGCAAACGGCCGCGATTTGTCCATGTGAAATCACACGCGGAAAACAAATCGCGGCATGTTCTATTTCTGTGCGGGTCTCGCAGAGGCCTGCACAGAAATGTCAGTAGTGCCAGGCCGGCTCCGCTCTGTCCATGCACTGGCTGGCAGGCAGCTGCCACATCACAGAGCCGCGGGAGCAGGTGAGACCCACACTGGTCCCTGCAGGGGCGCGGGTTCGGATCCCGCTGCGAGAATTCTCGCAGCAGGATTCGACCCGGCCGTCTGCAGGTGGCCAAAAGCTCGTAAAAGTGGTCAAAAGCAGAACAGGCTGCTAGAACCAGCTTGTTGGAGGGTGTAAAATGAACTAATGTATTCAAATGTCATAAAAGTCCTTGACTGGGATATGCAACAAAATAGTGGAGAAAAATGCTACACATTGTATAAACTATGCAATAATAAACGCTTCAGAAGAGCTTAGAAACATCACTTGTGTGTTTCTCACTGTTTTCTTCTCCGATGCATCGCATATATAATGACGCATACCTGGTTGATAAGGCTGCGATACCGCTTGAGTGTTACCTAAAGTGGAAGGAATACTTTAACAATCCCAAGTGACATTAATATTAGCTTTATTGACAACACTATCACATTGGTATCACAGTGTTAGTGAATGACATCATCATGGTCATAGACAGATCCAAATAAGGATCTCAAAGAAAATATAACATTAGAGATATATAGAAATAAAAAAAGTTATATTTTCTTAAATTCAAGTGAAAACGCAAAATATACAGACAAATTCATAAAGTTTTTAAAACTCCTGGCTGACTGCAGCCATCACTAGGCACTAGGGGGATTTAATCCAGTCTGATTGAGGATCAGAGGGGACTTTTTTACCCCTTACAGGCAGATTAGTTTGTGGTTTATGGGGAAATAGAGGTTTTAGTGTTTGATCATGCCACTTCCCTTAGTCCACATCCTATCCCATCCCTTGGTTGAACTTGATAGGTTTACAGTATGATTTTTTTCAACCACATTATGTAACTAAGGAGCTTATTGCATAATTTGCATACATTGATGTCTTTAATTAAAGGGGTATTCCCAAAAACGGGATTACTCGTCTATTTGCCAACACCACTGGCGGCTAGCATTACAGAAACAGTTAAACTGTCTGTCTGAGATGCAGAAACAGTATAGCCTGTTGTTCTGTGCTGTTTACGCAATTCCCATCCACTACTATGGGAGTTATGGGAACACTGAAGAACAGCCAGTTGGGCTGTTCCAGAATTTCAGCCATCCTGTGATGGGGGGAGTTTTTGAGATAGGGAAGGGTCCCACATCTCTCAGACATTTATGGCATAGATCTTAAACAGTATGTAATCAGCTCCATCTAGTGGTGGCTGCAGACAGTCAGAACATCTCCATTTAACTGTCTATTTAGGAGGTTTGGAGCTTTAGCCTTTTAACAAAAAGACAACTAGTTAAATATACCAACAGCATGAAATGAACAAACAATTGGTCCTAAGGTTCATTCAAGCTCTTCATTGCTTATAGACTTTCAATGATTTTTGTTGGACTGTACTCTATTCATGAACTATTCTCAGGATAGGTTATCAATATCAGATTGGTGGGGGTCCTTTACCTGGCACATCTGCAAGTCAGCTGTTTTTCTGAGCCACTATGGTAGTGCTGAAGCCACAGTGTGCCATGAATACCACAGCTCTGTACGCTCTGTAGTGGCCTAGAATGGTACTGCAAGCTCTGTCCTATTCACAGCTTGCAATACCATTCCCGGGCGCAGCACAGTTTACAGAGCTGTGTTATTCCCGATGCGCAGCAGCTCCAGCACTGGTCAATGGCTTGGAAAAATAGCTGATTGGTGGGGTGCTGACCCCTATCGATCTAATAGTGATGACCTATCATGAGGATAAATCATCAATAGTACAGTACTGGACACCACTTGTGATGATCTTATGGTTAAAAGCTGTTTCTTGTTCCATCTGGCCAAACTAGATCAATTTTGCAATCAAAGTGGTAACACACAATCAAACCTCAAAGAGTTTCACCAGATGAGAGTAGACACACAGATCCTGCACAGTACTCATCACATCTATTCAGGGCACACAGTAGGGTTGCTTCCCAACATGGCGGCAGATGTTGTATGGATACAAGCACTTGGAGGCCTTAGTCATCATGGTTGCCATATATAAGGGATTCATTGATCAGTAGGATGTATAAAGTGGGATTCAGAACACAAAGTGGAGTGAGATTCCATGTTGTGCCATCTGCAATAGAAAGGCAGAAATAAAAATAATGTAGGAGAGTAGTAAATATGGTAGTATATCAAGGATCTTATAGCAAAAGAGGAATGAATCCAACCAATGCGATTGAGGAGGACAAGCAAAATTACATAAAAGCCTCACTCCACTATGGCCCTGACTGAATGATGGTAATACATTGTATTGGCCGCTGCCTCCTTTCTTGTTCTCCGTGTTTTGTGACCACCCTTTCATATTCATCAAAAATTGAGCATTTCTTACTCCCATAATAAGAAAAGGGAGAACAGAGAGTAACTCCTAACCCAATGCACTGGTTTATAGACTTTGGACCCCCAGGTACATGCTCCACTCCCCCATTTTTTCCTTCTCATTTTTCATCAACCCCTTTTTAAGGACCTTTCATATTGGCCGGAATTAGGACACACAACACTCCACAAGCCGTGGTACATTCTACACCAAAATCCATAGGTTATCTGCAGATTTTGACGCAGAATTGAAAATGGTTTAAAACCTGTCCGCAATTCCGCATCACAATTTGCAATTAGACCTGTGGCCTTTGGCATGGAATTCCACAGCTGCGAATTTGGGTGCATCGTGCATCCTAATTCTGGCCCGTGTGAAAGGTCCCTAAGGCAGTTTTGGCGGAAGATGCTACTGTATAGAATACGCACTTGTACTGTTGCCTGGATTGTATCTTGCTAGAGAAGGAGCATTCCATTTCTGTGTGTCCCTGTGTACTTTCCTATTTGTTTTCTGTATAAGGCTGGGAAATTCCGCTAGATTTCCGCAGCGGAAAGGCTGCTTCAAAGGCAGGTTTGAAGCGGCTTGTCTGCCTGTATTCCGCTGCGGAAATCTCTCCCCATAGACAAAAAAGAGACAGCAGTGGAAATGGCGATACAATTGACATGTGGCAGATTTGAATTCCGTGCTGCATGTCAGTCTCCACACGGTTTGTCTACAGCGGACTGTCCGCAGCGTGTGGATGAGAGTTTTGTGAATCTTGTCCACTTTGTTGCTTTTACGGGTTTGAAAATGCTTGGTGGGATTTCTGTGCGGAAAGCCTGCACGGGAATTCTGTGGCCATTCCGCCCCTGTTGAACCTTAGCGTTTTTTTTATCCTACTCCGGCATCAGTTTAATGTGCTTGATGGACATGTTGAATGTAAAAACAGAATATCATTGCCACATAACAGATGTGTCCCGCCATAATGGTCTCTAAAGCATCAAGTCTACATTGTCCCTAACAATACAACAAGTAAATGATATATTCAGGTATTTTTTTACCTTTCTGGAGAATTCTTAACATGTATTTTGACAGGTGCTGGAATACGGGAAAGCAACCATTCATCAGCGTCAACATCTCGAAAACCCTTGGCAAATGGGTTGCTGGCAATCTTCAGCTGTGTGATCTAAAGAGACATTGGATGTCAATCTATGATACATGATTGCACTACCTGGAAGTCAGCGGAGACCAGTCTGGTGCCGTCTGCTGAGGTCGCGAAGAGCAACAGAGTTGAGTTTGAGTATAGGCTTTTTCATTGAATGCATATAAGGGGTATATATGGTGCGAGCCATGAAGGGCAGAGATTATGAGGGACATTTTTTACTAAATGGAGGCCATGAATTACATAATTACTGAATGGGGCATAAAGGGGCATTTTTACTGATTGCAGGGAAGAAAAAAATGCATTATACTGAGTGGAGGCACTTTTAACCCTTTGCAATCCAATTTTAGATTCAGGGTTTCTTAGGGGTCTTTCTCTTTCTGCCATTATACAATGGCACCGTCTGCTGGCTAGAGCCAGTACTGCGGTATGGGACATGCTGGAGAGGCCCTCGACAACAGACTGGCCAGTAATATACAGTAAGAATACCCTGCCGGACGTCTTTCGACATCAGAGCTGTACAGCCTTTAATCAGAATGTCTTCAGACTTCAGACAGTGGATTGGAAAGGGCTAAGCCTCATACCCATGGCCAGGTCAGATTACAACTACAAGAGTCAGGCAGTGGAATGCAACCCGTGCCCCGGCATTGACCTCCCGCTTACCTGTCCGGCGTCTTCTCTCTCCGCTCTGCGATGTGTCGGCTGGCACACAGCTGCGCAGAGCAGAGCCGGCGCGTGAGTGATGATGTTTCTGTGCGAGCCTCTACGAGGCTCACACAGAAATAGGAAATGCCATGATTTTAATACCGCGCATTTTTTTCTTACAGTTAAATCGCGGCTATCAGCATAAAATTGCATAAACTAATGCAATCCTATGGCAGCGTGCAACAGCAGAAATTCCGTGTGGAATCCCGCCAAAGAATTTCCGTCCATGGGCATTGGGCCTTACTGTGGTAGACACTAAACATGTAGACACTAAACATGGTTCTGTGTGGGACCTGCAGAGAGCTCACAAAGGGGGATACTATCACTGTAAGGTACCAGTGACATTTAGAGATGAGCGAGCATACTCGCTAAGGGCAATTGCTTGATCAAGCATTGCCCTTAGCGAGTACCCGCCCGCTCGGGAGCAAAGATTCGGCTGCTGGCGGCGGGCAGGGAGCAGCAGGGGAGAGCGGGGAGGAACGGAGGGGAGATCTCTCTCTCCCTCTCTCCCCCCCGCTCCTCCCTACTCATGGCCACAACTCACCTGTCACCCGCGGCGGCAGCCGAATCTTTGCTCCCGAGCAGGGAGATACTCGCTAAGGACAATGCTTGATCAAGCAATTGTCCTTAGCGAGTATGCTCGCTCATCTCTAGTGACATTATTACTATCTGGTGCACTATAGTTGGGGGGTACGTAGAGGTGTGGAAAACGAAGACAGATCGCTGGAAAACTGAGGAGTTAAAGATTTCTGTGTGTCAAATTCTGTAGATACAAGTTGTAACCAGGAGAAATGGTCATGGTGGACTGGTTATTATATAGAAGAAAAGAGAAAGTGAACCACTCCAGTCAGAGGGGTCATCACTCTTGATCACTGGATATAACAGTATTGTAATCACTTATGCAGTCTGCAGAGCGCCTCTGTAGAACTGATATCTACTGCTATATTGTCAGTATGGTCTTTCTACAGTGTCTTACCGTAACATTATAGTATTATGTGATAATGGTCTAGGGGTATTATTGGTCACCCATGTAGTGTAATTATGGGTAATATTGGTCTTTATTCAGTAACAACATGGTGGTAGTAATCACTATGAAGAAGTATTATTTGGCCCTTATATAGTGGTATTATTGGTCTTGTATAGTGGGATTTGTACAGTGGTGAAAGTAATTATATGGGTCATCATGAGTACAATGGTACTGTCTGTCTGTCTGTTTTTTAAATTTTTACAAAATAAAACCAAAAATTGTTTTATAAAACTGTGTACATTTTTTCAATAAGATTTATGGACATTTATTACGTTATTTGTTTAGTCCCACCAGGGACGTCACTATGTGATATTTTGATCACTTTTATAATACTTTTTTATACTCAGTATAAAAATCACTTAAAAGCAGCCATACTTATTAATACTAAGGTACAAGCACAAGTGCAAACACCAGTTCCCAGCAGCATACAGAAGACAAAATGCTATTAAGGGAAGATAGCGCAGGTACAAAATACCGAACAACTCAAATATCTACCATGCAATTGGGGAGTGGCTGCTTAGTATAATGCTTGCACACAGCTAAGGCTTGTTAATGGTGCCAGTTACAAAGGTACATGTAGTGCACCATGCACCCTTACAACCTATTAGTGACACCCATACTATTAGACTAGGTGGGCTGCCTCACACTATCGAAGTGTACCATACAAAGCACTTACATACTGGCATCTCAGGCTTCTGCAGTATGTCCAGTAGTAGCAAGCTCACAACCCACGTTAAGAGTCCTCATGTCTTGTGTGAGTCCCTACACTAACACTAACTATGCCCAGGGTAAATATTTAAAAGGGGGAATGGTTAAGTCAAGTTAGATGGGGGTAAAGTGGGACAACAAACAGAGTTAGGTTTCAGAGAGAGAAGGTGGTGCCAAACTGAATCTGTGGTATCCCAGAGTGATGATCTGACATCACAAAGGAATTATTTGTTTTTCGTAATGTTAGAACCTCAGTGGCCGATATACGCTCGTGTGAAAGAGCCCTTAGGCAAAGGAAAATCTGTCTACGACTCTATTCAGAGGTCTTGAGGAGTCCATGCCTTGATAGGTCAGAGTTACTTTAGTTAGTTACTGTCTGTAGGAAGTTTGAGATCTCTGAACCATCTGTGTCACTTACTCTGTGATTCTGATACGCTGTCACAGCTGTAAACTGAGTCTCTGGAAAGATGAACGATACAAAATTTTGTGCAGCACGGGCTTCTCCACCTTGATGACGATCGGAGAGCAGAACATGGAGCCTCGGCTGGTACCGATGCATCGAGTTTAAAATTATCTGCAGGTTCAAAACATTAATAACACAATGTTAGCCAATGTCATATTCAATATATTTACAAAATTGCTATTAACTGTTTAATCCCCACAAGGTGATCTGTTTATTTTAAAAAAATTTAGTGCACATAAAACTATTTTGAATTTCCTTGTACTTTTTTTTTACCGTTCTCCTTTGCCCATATATCCCTTTTTTATCAACTAGTGCTCAAAATTAGACAGCTTATTGAAGACATAGCCACGTTAGTGCTTTATAAAAGGGGCAAGATAGTTATTTTGTAGAAGTCATGTTTTTTTCTAAAACAAGGCAATATTTTGTCAGCTTTACTTACAACACTTTGGTATGTTATTCTGACTATTCCAGCTAACAATGTAAAGAATCTTCACTCTGCTCTTCTGAGTGTATATATAGCGCTCACCAAGGAAGGTACGGAGTAGTACTACTGGACAAGCAGGCAATGTTGTGCTCTAATCAGGGGCGTAACTATAGAGGGTGCAGGGGATGCGGTTGCACCCGGGCCCAGGAGCCTTAGGAGGCCCATAAGGCCTCTCTTCTCCATATACTGAGCCCAGTACTAGGAATAAAGCATCATAGTTGGGGGCCCTGTTACAGATTTTGCAATAGGGCTACCTCTGTGTAGTGCTCATCCACATGCTTATATGTAAGCTTGAAAACTCCCGTTTTGTGAATTAAAGCATCCCTCTCATTCTGATGATCAATAAGAGCCATAAATGTTTGACTCCCGAGAAAAAAACCATTTAAGTGTCTCTTGCAATAAGTAAAAACAGTATATGGTTATGTGTTCAATATAATGACTAAAGGCTAAAGTTAAAAAAAAAAAAAATTATATATATATATGCAGTTGGAGAGATACTATATATTGTAGAGTTTTAGCAGTTTCTCACATGTCCTCTCATATCTTGTGCATTGTTGGTGAGCTTGAGTCGGTCAAAAGAAACAGTCTGTCGCATCCAATGAGATCCCCGTGCAGGAGAGTCTGGGTGGAAATGAAGACGACCTGGAGGTGCTGGATCTGCAGTGCCTGAAACCAGCCAGGAGGAGGAGTGAAAAGCATACCTAAGGGAGAAAACCATACCTAAATGGTAGATGTCCATATAGAAGGAAAAATACATCCACAATACAGTACAGGAGGCAATTGGCGGACATTGAAAATTCTTGAGATGTTGATGTGGGTATCATCATTGACTCAGCTGTAGAATGCAAATCAAGTGGGTTATATGCTAGTGCTTCTAGCAATGCTATGGTACTTTAGACAAAAGCCTACCTCCAGTTTACTACAATTGACATACAGGCTAATATAATGGAGAATTGTCTTCACATAATATGGAAACTAAATAGAATGGAAGTCCTGAAGAAGTTTACTTTTCCTATGTTGGCCTTCTGGGGTTTTGGACCACTCCTTGTAGAAGGTGTCATTGTGACAAAATATTGGACGCTTTTTGGACTTGTGCCTGTCTGGGTAGAGTGAATGATTAAAAGGTATGTTTGGATCCATTAGGAGGGAACCACGTGGGTTTATAATTACCTGTGTGAAGTTGACATTTTGATCTTTGTAGTTTTCTAGTTTTTCTTGCCTGAATTTATTTTCTTTTGCCGCCTTTTTCTTGGGAGGCGGCAGACTAAGAGGTTAGCTGCCAATGGCAGCTGATTATGATACTTTTATTGGGATGTAGTTGCTAAGGCGGCTATTCCTTTGTCTAGTGACAGGCAGAGGTTTGCACCTATGGTGCAGGAGGCTGTGATGGTAGTATAATGCCGCAGACCTTTGAAAATATGACGTTGATGATCGTATGGGGTACGATGACGGAGATGCATTGTCGCTAGTGTGGTTCAAGTGCCTTGCCGTTCTGAAAACGCTAGATATTGTAAGCGTGACTTCAAGTTAAAGTTATTATGCAACGTTCAAATATCATGCCCGCCTATGGAGTGTAAACACTCAATCACCCATCCCGTTACACTACTAGGCTCAAGTGTTGGGTGGACATCGCCAATCATCCTGCCCACTCCCGAATGTGGATTTCCTTCAAGCGAATCCTGTAGTCCCAATTCTTCAACCACAGCATTCTTTGCCTCTTGTATCCTCTCTTTTCTCAGTGGAGCAGCGAGTTGGTGAGCACTCCGATGAAGTTCAACAGGTAATCGCCACATGGTGAGTTTGCCTCTCATCTGGCCCCTATTATGTCTTTCTCAAGCTCTCTCCTATATTCAGGCCGCTGTTAAGTCATCTCACATCTCTATCCCTAATGTTCCCTCAGCAGCCCCCCAACTTGGGAACATCACTGATGCCTGGCGTCTGAAGATCCCCCTTCGGTCATTGATAGTGACAGTGAGGATTCTTTTTATTTTTGCAAATCTCTTTTTAACAGTTTTGATGAACATGAAATTATAACGTACATGAGTATAATGTGTAGATGGATGCAGTATACGGCACGCACGCTAAATGACACACGATATAAAGACTCAAGTAACTGATAGAGAAAGGATGTAGTAAGTAAAAGGCATCGAAAGAAAATGAACGTGATATAACGTAAGCTATATTCATAGTTCCCCTACAGTATTATCGTACGGGGCTTTGGGCATGCTGTTCCTAAAGTTAGAGGGGTGGCTGAGACATGCTACAAGGAGGTTTGCCCTGTGACATTAACCCTTTGAGTTTTCATTTGTCTTTATCCGCTACTGATTTGGTGGAAAGTATTTGTCGATTTGTTGTCTTTGCTCCCAGCTTCCAAAGACTTTGTTTCTAAGCTAGAAGGTAAAGACGATAAGTCTGTATGCAGTTTCCCATAGGGTGACCCTGGACACATGGTATATGCTGAGGAGCTGAGAGGGCGAGATGCTGGATTGTCACGGCGGCACTTACCAGCCTCCCTCCTGGAGGGATGCACGCAGCCAAGGCCAGGGCAGCGCTGAGCCTCTTACGGACACCCCTGGCATGGGGATGCCTAATAAACATTAGGACAGGTGAAGGGGTTGTCACGGGTAACGCCACAGTTCGGGTACCCACTGGTATGAACGTCGGCGTGGAAATAATTGAGCCACAGACAAGGTTATAGTACCTCAGGTCCCTGGGAATGGTCAGAGCCTGGAATAACTTTACTTGGCAACTTCAGCAATACAAGGCAAAATAGACAGTCTTCCAAGTGCTGGCAAGATTAGGAATATATACAGACAATCTGGATGATGAGTACCTCCACCACAGCAGTCCCAGACTTTAGGACGCTTGGGCATGAACAATTGAGAAAGGAAGAGTACCTCTGCACTGGGCTTTGTGTAGGAAAAACTTAGTACTGTCTCACGCTCTCTCTCTCTCTCTGGGGGGCTCACTTACAGTTCATAGAAGCAAGCGCTCCTGGAAAATCTCTCTTCCTCCTCCATGCTTCACTACATGAGGGCTGAAGGTGCCCCCATGCAGCTAGACCTCCTGACTATGACTCCAGAAGACATGGAACTCCTTTTCCTGCTCTCAACCACTCACATTTATAACCCCACTCATACCACGTGACAGGATAGAAATGAATACATTTACAGACAGTCAGCTCACACTTTGCAGACATTAACCCATCATTTGCTGCAGCTGTGCAATACACATAACAGAATGACAAGACAGTTTTGCACAGAGCATCTACACAAGACATGACATGTATGACAGTATGGAGGGGGCCAGGAAAGCATGTACTGGACCACTACATGTAGATGCCCCATTGCATGTATTTTTAACAACTGGTTACAGACATTTGCATTTTTAGTAATGTCATGGGTGAAAAGCTTCCTCAAAAATTCTCGGGACTGTTTCAGCACTTAGATATTGTGTTGGAAGCCTATAAAAATCTTGGTGGGTTGAGCTGGTTTCATTATGACGAGAACTTCTGCCAAAATTGTCTGTTTTCCATGGTCTAGGTTGGGGAATGAAAACTGTAGGCTTGTGATTTACCTTAAAGGGGTTGTCCCGCGGCAGCAAGTGGGTCTATACACTTCTGTATGGCCATAATAATGCACTTTGTAATGTACATTGTGCATTAATTATGAGCCATACAGAAGTTATAAAAAGTTTTTTACTTACCTGCTCCGTTGCTAGCGTCCTCGTTCCCATGGAGCCGACTAATTTTCGCCCTCCGATGGCCAAATTAGCCGCGCTTGCGCAGTCTGGGTCTTCTGCTGTTCTCTATGGGGCTCCGTGTAGCTCCGTGTAGCTCCGCCCCGTCATGTGCCGATTCCAGCCAATCAGGAGGCTGGAATCGGCAATGGACCGCACAGAAGAGCTGCGGTCCACGGAGGTAGAGGATCCCGGCGGCCATCTTCACCGGTAAGTATAGAAGTCACCGGAGCGCCAGGATTCAGGTAAGCGCTGTGCTGTCCTTTTTTTCAGTCCCTGCATCGGGGTTGTCTCGCGCCGAACGGGGGGGGGGGGGGGGTTTGAAAAAAAAAAAACCGTTTCGGCGCGGGACAACCCCTTTAATACTACCGCTGAAGCATCTGTGCCTAGTGCTAAGGTTCATGCTTCAAACACTGCTAAATCAATCTTATTAAAAAGAACACTTGTTTAGCATAAAATAAATCACTTAATGATCTTTTGTTTTATAAACGGCAAAACTGTGCAAAGGAATAAATTCTATGAGCCAGGGGCATAACTAAAGGCTCAGGGGCCCTGATGCAAAAGGTGGGCTGGGGCCCCCCCTCTATCTGTATCTGTACCCGTACCCATACCTAAACCATGCTGCACAGAGGCATAACTTGAAGCTTCTGGGCCCCAATGCAAAACCTGTAACAGGGCCCCCAACTATAATGCTTTATTCATAGTACTGGGCTCCCTATATGGAAAAGAGAGGCCTTATGGGCCCCCTAAGGCTCCTAGGCCCGGGTGCAACCGCATCCCCTGCACCCTCTATAGTTACGCCCCTGCTATGAGCCTTGACTCCAGTAAAGCTGGAGAAAATGTGCCCTTGGCTAGATAGATAACCAAACAGACGGATGTGGATCTACCCACTGAAGGTTTTTGTTACTGTTCTCATTTTCTACTATTACTGACTGTCTGTAAATAGGTGGAGAATTTCCCATTAGTTAGTCTGTACCCGAATGTGGTCATAAAGTGTTAAGAATCAGTAAGCTTCTTCCAAGGAAAAGCTTGGGTAAACCCAGCCTTGCATTGTGTCATGTATGGGTTCATTCTATTTACAATGTGTGTTTTTTCTACCCAAATCTAAGATGGATAGGAAGGCTAAAGGTACTTGACTTCTAGTGGGAAAGGTGGCAGCTAGTGAGAGTTGCCCAATAGGTGTCGTATCTAGGTCTTTGAGTGCTAGGCCTGTGGGTGGGCATCATTTTCAATTTATGAGGGTCTGTCACCTTTAACTCAATTCCGTTTTAGAGCTATGCTAGCCAAGTGCTTGAAGAATTTTGGCTTGGGTTGCTGCAACCACTGTTAGGTTGGTCTCAATGCTCAATGATCAAGCAACTAGATGGTCCTCTCGTCCTTATAAATTGTATGTGTTGCCTGAACTGCTGTTTTTAACACATTTAGCATTTACAGGTAGCAATGGATCTTTGGCCAATCATTTATCCATTGGGTGAAGCTCAGAGCTGATGAAAGATTGTGAATTTGTATATGGAGGCTACAGCAGTCTGAATTTTTTGTCTGGCATCCACGGGCTTTGGTGGGAAGGTTAGGTTGATGCTGTTTTGCAGATGAGTGATATGTGTCCAAGCCCTGATGTGATTGTCATTCATTTGGGTGGCAATAACATGGGGAAAGTTGGCATGATCATGCTAGTATTTCCTATCAAAGAGGAGCTTGTTCTGCATCTGGCATTTGTTTCTGTATATGTGCCTAGTTTTCTCACAAACCATCCCTGTGTTGGGTGGCTGTGGTGCCCTAAAATAAAATAGTTGGACTGAATGAGGAAACAGGTCAACAGGTTAATGTAAAAATGTATACCATTGATTTGGAGGTTTGTCCTTTACACAAATGGACTTGAAGGGAGGTGAGCCCAGCCTTTATATTCAAGATGGTATGCATCTATCTGCAATTGGTTTGGATACCTGGATCTTCAAGCTCTGATTAAATTGGCTTTGGGTGGGGTGGGTTGGGGCGTAGATCACTTGGTTAAGTGGCCTGTGCCTTTTGGGGTTTTTAATTAATTTTTTAATTGCTTAATCTTGTTTGATTTACTTATTTAAGCTTTAACCCCTTAAGAACCAGAGTGTTTTGTGATCACCAGGTTGAAAAACGGAAGTGGCACTTCCACTTTCTCTAGTCACTACATAGTGCTCATTGAACACTATGTAGTCGGCAAGAGAGAAGGCAGAAGCAGTTAAAAACTGCTTCTGCCTTCTCCGGGTTCTTGGCTACACTCAAGATCTGATTCCATTTGTTTTATTTAATTAATGGTAATAGGTTTTGCTATGAAGGTTTAACAAATATGATTTGTAATCCCATGACATTAGTGACTCATTTAGGTGACGGGCATGGAAATATATGACGGGCTGCTGCTTTTCCCCATTGGTAACAGCTGGCCACCAGGGGTTTATAAAGACAGATGGACCACAGTCACCAGAATGCAGGGTCCTTATGAGGCCAATATTTTATATCCGTCCATGTCATCAAATCCGTCTGTATACTCAGTGCATATACCTCTATCAGGAGCTCAGAATAGTTTGAGATGAATGCCTTTTTTTTACATGAGCCAATTCTTGTTTGAACGAGTGCCCAAGCGGATGATGTCGCCGCTAAGTTGTTTGCGCTCGTACAGAATGTGTAGACAAGCAGATCATCATTGAGAATTGTTCAAGTCTCGTTCAGTGCTGCACATTCCTATGTGTAACACTGAGCAGGGAGTGTTTAAATGTAACGAGAATAGGAAAAAGATATTTAAAAAATAGCTAAAGGAAAAAGCAGTTAAACCACCGCATGGGTAAAATCTAGAGATGAGCGAGCACGCTCGGTAAGGTCAGTTACTCGAGCGAGCCTCGCTCATCTCGAGTAACTGCCTTCTCCTCCGAGCGTGCTCGGGGGGACAGCGGGGGAAAACGGAGGGGGGGGGAGTGAAAGAGATCTCTCTCCCCCCGCTACACCCCGCCGCCCCCCCCCCCCGAGCATGCTCGTAGGAGAAGGCAGTTACTCGAGATGAACAAGGCTCGCTCGAGTAACTGACCTTACCGAGCGTGCTCGCTCATCTCTAGTAAAATCCCTAAAAAGTGTCTGGTCCTTGAGGTACAAAACAACCTGGTCCTTAAGGGGTTAAATGTTACCATATGTTAACCTGAAAATGATGCATAAAGAATGACGTGTGGCATTAAAAAAATTAAGGCCTCAAGTAGCTGCATCGCTTTTTTATGGAGGCTAATAAGGGGCCTTCTTCCAAAGCGCTGTGTTTTTACAGTCTAGGATCCACACTGATCAGCTTATTCCTGGGCTTGCTATCAGTGCAGGCAGCACTAGAAGTAGATAGCGCTGTCCATATTGCAGCAGCCTAGTTTGGTACTGCAGGTACAGGTGGCATTGAATTAAATGAGAACTGTGCCTGTAGTACCAAACTGGGCCACTGCAATATTGACAGCGCTATCTGCTTCCACTGCTGTCTGCACTGACAATTTTAAATATGTCTAAATAAAGGAAGATTATATATTTTATTCTGCAAGCAAGCGTGGATGACACTTTTTCCTGCATGGAATTTTCTGCTGTTTAAGCCCAGGAACGGGGGCAGGTGAAACCGCTTGAGCAAGCAGTGGATCATGAGATATATGAAGTGAGCAAGCTGACAGCACAGCACACTATTTTCAAGTGTCTTTTTGTCTGCACTGACAGCGGGCAATCAGCTGACATTTAGATGAATGGCCATGTATATTGATGGACAAGCTCCACCACAGCAAGAGGCCCCTTTCCTGATCTCCGTATGGCCTAGTAGAGCTTTTCCTAACCTTCTTAGTTTCTGAATACAGTCAATATACAACAATACCCACTTACTGTTATTAGTCAGTTGTCTTATCGCATAATAGTATCACACTTCTCATTCTTCACATTTACCTGTATCGTTTGTCACCTACTGGTAGGAAATCAAGAAGAAGGGAATACTCTGCAGTGGGATCCATTCCCCAAATACGAACTTGGAAGAGTGGAAACATTCTCCTACAGAGACGATATTGTAGAAGAAAATCAAGCAGAGAGACAATAAACATGTGAGATGTTACTATTACAAGAACTTCATCTTCATATAGAATTTATACCAATGGGGACCTTTCACGGGATAAAATCGGTGGAGCTGATTGGCTCTGCAGCTGCGGTCCCACTGACTATATAAAACAACGTCAAGCATGCTGGAGAAAGGAAGGGGGGTCCCCAAAATGTTGCATCGGTGCGTAGATGCACTTGATCCCACTTCCTATCCTGTGGCTTTCTGGATCTAGATCACCTAACCTGTGCCAATTTTTGGTTATGGGTTGACTATGTTGGAATGTAATATGAACATTTCTACATATTACATTTTCTACAAGTTATTCTCATGAAGATATCCCTGAAGCATGTGAGGATGGTTTTGTATAGACTGGTTGAGAGGATAAGAGAGCATCAACGTATATGCTTCAATAGGCAACCAGATCCAATTACTTTTGGGTATTTCACAGTGGACTTTGTATCCACCGTCTATTTCTGTGATGGGCTCTTCCTGGACCCAGCTCCCAGAGCTGTCAGTGTGTCAAGTAGGTGGTCCCCACTGCTCATTCTCAATGGGTGATGTCTGATTTGCAGTTTGACATCACCTATTGAGAGCGAACGGTGGTGACCACCCACGTGATACATTAACCCTTTCCAATCCACTGTCTGACATCTGAAGACATTGTGATTGAAGGCTGTACAACTCCGATGTTGGAAGACGTCCGGCAGGGTATTCTTACTGTATATTACTGGCCGCTCTGTTGTCGCGGGCCTCTCCAGCATGTCCCATACCGCAGTACTGGCTCTAGCCAGCAGATGGCGCCATTGTATAATGGCAGAAAGAGAAAGCCCCCTAGGAAACCTTGAATCCAAAATTGGATTGCAAAGGGTTAACAGTGCTGGGAGCCAGCCCTAATAACAGGAAGGTGAGAATGAAAATAGATGGGGGGGATACAGTCAGTGGGGCCATGGCTGCACTCATTGCATGACAGCTAGCCCCACTCGTTTTATCCTGTGATAGGTCCTCTTTAATTATGAACTTTGCAGCAAAATTGCTTATACAAGAGGCTTATCTGTAGGGGTAGCTACTGACGCATGTGCCCCTGGTGCCAGATCTTGCTTAAGCCTCGTTTACACGGAACGATTATCGTTCAGATAGTCATTCAAATGAGTGAAACTGAATGGTAATTGTTCAGTTTAAACATGAGCCAACGACTGAAAGACTAACAAGAATCGTGCGCTTCTCGTTGGTCGTTCAGTTTCAGCCGACATAAATATTAATGCCGGCTCGGGCATTTATCGTGCCGTTTAAACACGGCTCATTCAGTGTTTCACATAGGAACAATAGGTGCCCGAGGACCGCACAATTCTCAATGAGAATCATGCAGTCTAACGGGCTGCCTGAGCGCAGAAGAGCTGCTGATGACATCACTGACTTGTTCCACTGGGCAAACGAGAATCCTGAGATTCTCAGGCCGTGTAAAGGGGCCATTAGGCCAGAGTATTTAGATACAGGACTTGGCCATGAATGTTTGCCCCAGGTGAAGCACATTCTTTCTAACCTGCCTAGTAATTGTCATAGTTAAGAGAATTCTTCCTACCTTCCTGCTTTTGTCACAATCATCTCTGTTCCGAGGCTGTTAAATGTTTCCCAGAGTGCAGCAGTCTCCAGGCTGACCATAATACCACGCAGGGCAGGGTTTTTCCCAGAGACATCAGTTTGAGGAAGCCGGGGAACATCCGGAATGCTTGAAGTCCAAGGGCCAATGTCGGGAGACCCGAAACAAGCAGAAGGAACATTGCGTTCATCTGAAAGAAGCTTAGTGTGAATAGAACTGAATGTAGCTCGAGAGACAAGGTCACTTCATAGACTCGCCCTTAGGCCGTTACCACTCGCACAATATGGACAAATTAATGCGGCATTCTTATGGCTGTAAATCCCGGCCTGAACTAACAGCAGTATTGGGCCCTCTATTGGGCTGGGATAGGTTACCATAACACTGGCACAAAAATTCACCTATACATTAAACCCGCATTAAAGCAGCCATAGTTGTGGAATTCATAACTGCAGAGCGAGCTTTAATGGCACCGATAAAACCCAGCAACTAAAATCTTTATAAACCAAAATCCGTGCTCAGCAATCTTCATCTGCAAATCTGAAAGCTGGCGAGATTTTAAAAGGCGCACAAAAAGAAACCTTAGAAAACCTCACAGCAAGATACAATTTATTACGTATAGAGAAGACAAATAAAAGTTAGAATTTGTATATTATCTAGCCCAAAATCATAAGCTTTTATCAAATGTGATACCAAAAACTAAAAATATACCGAAAAGTAGAAAAATATAAAGTGGCATCCAATCTAAAAGTATATTAAAAAATTGCTAATCCATATATAATGCACCAAAAACACTACATTTTGTTGCATTTTATATCTATTGTTGATTTTTTTAATATGTTCATCTCATATATAATTTCTAATTGGAAGTAATAATAGCATTAGATTTTAATGATTTTTGGTCCTGCGTATATTTTCTCTTTTTGGTGTTACTTTTTTAAGGTAGGTCTTTTATATTTATGAGGGTGTTCATTGATTTTGTTGTTTTGGATTTACCAGATTTAATTCAATTCTAAGTCCTAAATGGTTTGGATATGGAGGTTATCCTTCACTCACATAACACCGTTAAGGAAATAGGGAAATCGTCTATGTCAAGTCAATCATTCTATGATAATCTGGCATTGTTTAAATCCCAGATTAGAACTGGCAGCTATTATAGAAATGAATGTAGTAATACATTGTAAGACTTTTATGGATATACACAGTATGAGTTCAAAACAATTGCTGCTTCTTTGACTTTTGATAAGTTGCTTGTATTTTGGACATTCGGTGGGTATCAAGCAGGGTGTATGGAAGTGTTTGCCACCTTTATCCAAACTTTTTAGAAAAGTCTTCCCAAGACACAATACAGATGGCAAGTGAGAGATCAAAATGCATTGGCCTGATGAGCGCCTTCAGTCAACTGAGTTTTAAAAGATCTTACTGTAATGTAAGATGGTCCTCGAAGGACTATCCATCCTCTCCTTACAGTTACAAGACACAACTTTCACAATTACTCGGACAGGTAAATTAATTAGGTGATCTGTATGTATACTACTCATGATAAAAGACAAGCCTGGTGAAAAATGATGTGAAGCCAATGTTATATCAAAGATGGAGTTTAAAAGTGTCCCATAATCTGAGAACGCTAAACAGTAGAGATGAGCGAGCATACTCGCTAAGGACAATTACTCGATCGAGCATTGCCCTTAGCGAGTACCTGCCCGCTCGGAAGAAAAGATTTGGCTGGCTGGCAGCCGAACCTTTTCTTCTGAGCGGGCAGGTACTCGCTAAGGACAATGCTCGATCGAGTAATTGTCCTTAGCGAGTATGCTCGCTCATCTCTAGTAAACAGTAATAGGTTACAGTTTCTGTCTAGCTTTGGCAGTAATTTGGAAGCTACTGTCGGTGCCGGAACCATCGAAATGTTCAACTTGCCATAACATTTCTGAATGCAGTTTCTCTGTGATTGTGAAAGTCCTAATCCAGAGACATGGCCAGAAGATACAAAAATGGGACAAAAGATCCTTGTCTTGAGGAAGACGACATAAAACCTTCAGATATTCTCTTGATGATGGAGGGACAACTGTGCCTCAACAGATAACAACCAGCACAAAACAGTCTATACATTATCAATTAGTAGTAGCGAAGACGAGAGAGGGTTCAATGCCATGCATGTAATCGTGGCATCGCTTCACATCAGATTGCCACCATAACATCTCTCTATTTTGATGCTTAGAAATCGTATTGATCGCCTGATCTCTAAATGACATGTTGTACGTTCTTAGGGTTCAAAGTCACAGAAATGCAGAGGATACAAGGTCAAGATCACATCGATCATGAAATACACAGCTTGGAGAAAAAATGTCTCATCCCTATTTTAAGTTTATTAATTCTTTCAATTGGGAATCTTTATTTGATATTCAGTGTAAAAAAAAATTGCTGTATTTACAGCGTACATATAAAACAGGCTTTAAAGGGGTTGTGCCAAGAACCTAAACCCGGATCGGCAGGTGAGCATCACAGAATGGGGTTCCCCTGCTTGGGACTCCTCTCTATGAGCCGGAACATAAAGCCACTCTGGAAGAGCTGCTCCAATTCGGGAAGACTTTGTATTACAAAGATGGCCATCATATAATACTACATCTGCAGGGGAGATGCTTGGTTGGCCGTGGCTTCACTGTCACAATCAGATGATTCCCTCAATTCATCCATGTAGTTCTCCTAGTAGCGAAAAGACTTCTACTCAAACATTGCCTTCTGCAAACAATCCCAGGAATAACACAGTTGGTAGCCCAACTTAAACACCAATTAAGCATGGAACGAGTGGAGACAGAGAGACATAGAGAAAAAGCAGCAAAAACATTTTTCAAAAAATAGCATATTTTTCACCAGTCACACTACATCGACCAAGAAATCAGAAAGATAGTGACTCTCTTTTAATATACAACCTGGTATCTAATGGAGGATGCTAGAGACTCTCTGGGAAGACTGAAAATCAACAGAGGATAACGGGACAGACCAGGATATAATATGACATGTAAAATAGGGTCTGGACGGGTACGGAAGGGGGAGAGAAGAGGAAGACCGAAACATTAAAAGTACCCCCTTCTAGTTATTTCCCTTTTTACCTTTCATTATGTTTTTGTTTTGTTTTGTTTCTTTTTGCTTAATTTGAAATAAATAAATGTATATGAAGAATCAGATGATTACGAGGAGCAAAACTCGGGACCATCAGCTGGTCCTCTCATGGCCGTATATTTAGGATAAACCATGAATATTCAGTAGACATTTTCATTCTCTGCAATTCTTAGAATATGTATGATGTAAAGGACCTATGCCATAACCAATGTCTAGAAAGGTCCATGACTACATGAAGCTTCGCCATGGAGATGGTAAGTTGTAAATATAGAGGGCAATTAACACACACATTAAGAATAATACAAGTGTTCATACAGGTGATTTCTCAGTGTTTCTTACCTGGTGAGAGTGAATGGTGCATCGCTAGTTCACCAGTACAGCTCTTCTTTGTGCTAGCTTACCCTGTCGTCTCTCCAAAATGACTGTGGCCCATTCACTGTCACTTATTATCTCCTTCCACTGACTGGTCACCTTGGTTCTTTCTGTCTGTCTTGGAGACCTCCCCTCTTTCTGTCACTTTCTGAGCATCCTGCTGTGACTTTAGCTTATCCACTTGAGGGCCGGAAGGCCTTCTCTGAATATCAAAAATGTTTTTTAGGGTGAAGTTCGAAACTCAATCAATGACTTCTAATGAGATTATTGTTTTAGTGTCAACACCTGCCCATATCTGAATGTGGAAGCTATACACACCAGTGTTGGGACAGTCCCCATGAGTCCAAGGAGCAGTAAGCAATGTACACACGTCAGGCAGGTGTGCTCTCATTCTGCCCCTAGCAGTCTCTCATCCATCTTGAGTCTGCCACTTGCCGTCCCACTATGTAATAAGTTCCATTAATCACTTCTTGACAAGCCTTGATTAATAAGGGTTGCTTTCCTACATCAGGAAAGAAGAGGGAGCAAGAAAGAAAAGGCACATCATACAGTTGTTATAGTCCCTATAGCTAAAGTGCAAAGCATATAGAAAGGGCAGCTTGGAATGAAAGCAGCGTACATTAACATTATATATACAGTATATATGTAGATGCATCCCAAGGTTCTTTGTATGTGTGATACGTGAGATCACAGGATTTTTCGAGACTTTTTGTGACTAATCTCATTGAAGAACAATATTGTCAATCCCTCCCCTTTCCTTAACGGCTGATAACAGAGAACAGCAAATTGCTTTACTTAGAATATGCCCTGGATAGCAATGACTGCAGCATGAACAGGGTTAAACGGTACAGAGGAGTGATTAGATGAGCAAATCTTCATTATTTCACTACTATTCTGGGGAAAAAATACCCCTATATGTGTCAACCAGAGAGCAAATATGCTCTCTAATTGATGGAGGGGTGATAAAAAAAATTAATGTTACCCCCTTCCCTGGGATCTTTGCTGCAGGCTCATTCTCCCTCCCTCTCTGCACTGCAAGCACACTGACTAAAAAGTGACAGCTGTGAATTCAGTATTCTGAATTTATAAGTTAATATTAGCTAATTATTGTATCTTTAAAGTGACACCAAAAGCACGTCGGTAGCAGGAATAGAACCAGAGGTGTAGCTGTCTACGTAGATTGAACTCTGTTCATCAAAAACTGCAATCTCCTTTTCCTGCAGAATGAACAGAGCTCCTCTTAAAGTGATGGGGTGTTAAACATAGATCACCATAGAGCTTAGATTGCCTGTAACTGATGGATGTGAATGACTATAGGACACGCTACTATTCCAGCTGTATGAAATGGCTCATAGATGACTTACACCAGGTGCCCTTACTCTAATAGGGTGTGTTCACATGTAATGGAATTGGTGCAGAATTTCTGTAGCAGTAAATCCACATTAGTTTCTGCATCAAAATCTGCACTACTGGTGTGGATTCTAGTGTGGATCCACAGCAGAATTTGCCCCTTCAATTTAAAGGATTAAATCTGCTGCGGATCCACGACAAACACTGTGTAAAATCTGCACCCAACGGTGTGGATTTTGATGTCGTTTTTGGTGTAGATCGGCACTAAAATCTGCAGCACATATAATGCTGCTTGTTTTGGTGCAGAATTGCACCAAAATGCGCAATGTGTGGCCATACCCCTCACACAGCCTATTCTCACTGATGGAGCCTCCAGTATAAGGATTAGAGATGAGCGAACGTACTCGGTAAGGCCGATTTCGCAATCGAGCACCGCGATTTTCGAGTACTTCACTACTCGGGTGAAAGGTACTCGGGGGCGCTGTGGGGCGGGGCGTGGCGTGGTGGAGCGGGGGGTAGCAGCGCGGAATAGGTGGGAGCCCTCTCTCTCTCCCTCTCTCCCCCACTCCCCTCTGCAACCCCCTGCTCACCCACAGCGCCCCCGAGTACTTTTCACCCAAGTAGTGAAGTACTCGAAAATCGCGGTGCTCGATTGCGAAATAGGCCATACCGAGTACGTTCGCTCATCTCTAATAAGGATGCATTCACACGGGCGTATGCGTATTTTGGTCCGTGCATACACAGCGCATTCAAGGGCTGAAATACACTGCTGCCTTGCATTTTTTTTGGCAATCGGCAGTCTTGTTCCTTGTGTGATTACGCGGGGCGTGAAAAAGAAGTTGCATTGATTTTGTGTGTAAACAGGCAGGTTTCCTGCACATTTCCCACATATTTACGGACACCCATTGATTGCATAATACGCACCAAGATAGGACATGCCATGTATTTTTTCAAATTGCGTGATAAAATATGTTCAAGTGAAGGGGCCCACTGAAATCAATGGTTCCTATACACTTCGTATTGAGCCCGTAATACCATAAATATGCCTGTGTGTGTGAGCCCTAAGACAAGCCTTTCTCTTGAGTTGCTGCTCCAACTCTTGGAATACTGCAGGCGAGGGGCGTAACTATAGAGGATGCAGGGGATGCGGTTGCACCCGGGCCCAGGAGCCTTAGGGGGCCCATAAGGCCTCTCCTCTCCATATAGGGAGCCCAGTACTATGAATAAAGCATTATAGTTGGGGGCCCTGTTACAGAATTTGCATTGGGGCCCGGGAGCTTCAAGTTACACCTCTGCTGCAGGCGATGATTGGTAGCCAGATTGCTTCACAGAGACGGCAAACTCCTGCTCCCTGCAGCTGGATTTCTCACTTCCAAACACACTAGGACTACGTGATGCATCATTTTTCTGCATCGGCCATAATGTCTTTTCTGCTCGTCTTGTCCAAGACTCGGATGCTCCCTACTGTACCCCATTCAGATACTGCAGACGTCTTTCTCTGTTAGACATCTGGGAATATCCCTTCTAAGAATATAGATTCACATAAGACGATCGCCAGGCTCTCACCAAGGAGCATCACATATTATGAAGGTTCCGACTTGCGAAATTAGGTACTGGATTTCATTGCATTTATGTTCTTCTGAAAAGAAGCCACAGTGATTAATCACTTGTCAACGAGCTCCAGGCGCAGACAGAAGGGGCAGCTCTGACGTGTCTAGAAGGGAATACATAAAAGTGAGGGGGCCTTTCCGGACAGCAAACAGTTCAACATTCAGTATCACATATTTAACTATCACTGGGTCATTTTTCTTCCTCTGGATCAAAACTGTAGGGTTATGGACTGAAGTTCATGGACTTGTTTTCACCTTCTCAGTGCCCTGATATACCACCTCTAGCTTGGATACAGAATGTGATACAGGGGGTATCGAGGCTCTAGTTCCCTGTTGTACCTAGCTTGTATACATAATGTGATGCGGGCAGGTATAGAGGCTCTAGTACCCTCTTCTATTGCTTCTAGCTTGGATACAAGATGTGATACAGGCGGGCATGGAGGCTCTAGTACCCTGTTGTACTGCCTCTAGCTTGGATACAAGATGTGATACAGGCGGGCATGGTGGCTGTAGTACCCTGTTGTACCACCTCTAGCTTGGATACAAGATGTGATACAGGCGGGTATGGGGGCTCTAGTACCCTGTTGTACAGCCTCTAGCATAAATAGAAAATGTGATATGGGTGGACATGGAGGCTCTAACTTGGATACAAGATGTGATATGAACGGGCATGGAGGCTGTAGTACTCTCTTCTATTGCCTGTAGCTTGGATACAAGATGAGATATGAGCAGGCATGCAGGCTCTAGTACCCTGTTGTATCACCACTAGCTTGGATACAAGATGTGATACGGACAGGCATGGAGGCTGCAGTACCCTGTTGGGCCACCTCCAGCTTGGGTACATAATGTGATACAGGCAGGTATGGAGGCTCTAGTACCCTGTTGTACTGCCTCTAGCATGTATACAAGATGTGATATGGGTGGGCATGGAGGCTCTAGTACCCTGTTGGGCTACCTCTAGCTTGGATACAAGAAGTGATATGGGTGGGCATAGAAGCTCTAGTACCCTGTTGGGCTACCTCTAGCTTGGATACAAGATGTGATACAGGCAGGCATGGAGGCTCTAGTATCCTGTTGTACCGCCTCTAGCTTGGATACAAGATGTGATATGGGTGGGCATAGAGGCTCTAGTACCCTGTTGGGCTACCTCTAGCTTGGATACAAGTTGTTATATGGGTGGGCATAGAGGCTCTAGTACCCTGTTGGGCCACCTCTAGCTTGGATACAAGATGTGATATTGGCAGGCATGGAGGCTCTAGTACCCTGTTGTACTGCCTCTAGCTTGGATACAAGATGTGATACAGGCAGGCATGGAGGCTCTAGTACCCTGTTGTACCGCCTCTAGCTTGGATACAAGATGTGATATGGGTGGGCATAGAGGCTCTAGTACCCTGTTGGGCTACCTCTAGCTTGGATACAAGATGTGATATGGGTGGGCATAGAGGCTCTAGTACCCTGTTGGGCTACCTCTAGCTTGGATACAAGATGTGATATGGGTGGGCATAGAGGCTCTAGTACCCTGTTGGGCCACCTCTAGCTTGGATACAAGATGTGATATTGGCAGGCATGGAGGCTCTAGTACCCTGTTGTACTGCCTCTAGCTTGGATACAAGATGTGATACAGGCAGGCATGGAGGCTCTAGTACCCTGTTGTACCGCCTCTAGCTTGGATACAAGATGTGATATGGGTGGGCATGGAGGCTCTAGTACCCTGTTGGGCCACCTCTAGCTTGGATACAAGATGTGATATTGGCAGGCATGGAGGCTCTAGTACCCTGTTGTACTGCCTCTAGCTTGGATACAAGATGTGATACAGGCAGGCATGGAGGCTCTAGTACCCTGTTGTACCGCCTCTAGCTTGGATACAAGATGTGATACAGGCGGGCATGGAGGCTCTAGTACCCTGTTGTACTCTCTCTAGCTTGGATACAAGATGTGATACGGGTGGGCATAGAGGCTCTAGTACCCTGTTGGGCTACCTCTAGCTTGGATACAAGATGTGATATGGGCGGGCATAGAGGCTCTAGTACCCTGTTGGGCCACCTCTAGCTTGGATACAAGATGTGATATTGGCAGGCATGGAGGCTCTAGTACCCTGTTGTACTGCCTCTAGCTTGGATACAAGATGTGATACGGCGGGCATGGAGGCTCTAGTACCCTGTTGTACTGCCTCTAGCTTGGATACAAGATGTGATACAGTCAGGCATGGAGGCTCTAGTACCCTGTTGTACCGCCTCTAGCTTGGATACAAGATGTGATATGGGTGGGCATAGAGGCTCTAGTACCCTGTTGGGCCACATCCAGCTTGGATACAAGAAGTGATGCGGGCCGACATGGAGACATGGTTCTGTATGATATCCTGCGGTATATTGCTCCACATTTGCTGTAACTGAGCCTCTAGATTGTGCAAACTCGTAGGCTGTGGAAGTTGGCGTCCCAGATGGTCCCTGACAAACATGGCTGTCGTCAGCACCCAAACTAAACCTGGATTCATCGCTGTAGACAACCAGGTTCCCCTATGTGGTGTCCAGTTTTCTCGTTCACGTCACGTGACAAGACCGTTCATCTAATCACACCACAACTCTCATAATTGTTATATCTGCCAGAGATGGAACTGCATGCAGAGTTTTACAACAACATGACAACTTCTTCTGGGGGGCAGATTGGTCTTTTTTTTTTTTTTTTACAAAGAGTGTATGTTTAAATATTGCATGAATTAATCATAATTTAGAGGCTCAAAAAGGGAATTATGTGCCGTCAATAACTTATTTTATAATATTTCAGTGCTAAAAGAAGGAGTTACTATTGGGAAAATCATGCCAAAAATTCATATGTTGTACTGGTATTGGAAAAAAACAAAACAAAATGGCAAGAGAGGAAATAAATAATATATACGATGAGCAAATAAATTATAAATACAAAATAAAATTAATTAAAAAATGACTGCAGGGAAGATCTTGCCGATAGTGATGAAACGATACAAAATAAGGGCGTAAACCGCAGCGGATCTCTTGTAGCGGCTTACCCATTACAGCCCATATGTGCTGCTGAAAGACCGCGTATGGGCTGAGTACAGCAGTGCGCATGCCTGCAAATCACACGTCATTGACATGCGCAGTGTGATTTTTTATTTTTTTAATTCCCAGCACTGTTGAGAGCGGAGATGCATATTGAAACTCTGACCTACGCAATGTATTACATATGGACAGCGTATCATATGCAGCCCTTGGTAGCTGCAATTTACTTCTCCTGCATATGGATATGCTGTGTCCACACCGGTGTGCATGGAACAATGAAAGTCTATTGACTGTGATTGCCTCCACTCACAACGCACGCATGACACGTGGTGAAAACACGGTAAAACACGGTCATGGACATGAGCCCTAGATAAAATATAACAAAAATAAAGGTAATGCATGTATGTGAAGCTCATGGTTTCCAATGAGTTCTTATTAGAGATGAGCGAGCGTACTCGGAAAAGCACTACTCGCTCGAGTAATTTCCTTTATCCAAGTATCGCTGTGCTCGGGTCTGAAGATCCGGGTGCTGCTGCGGCTGACAGGTGAGTCGCAGCGGGGAGCGGGCGGGAGAGAGGGAGAGAAAGATCTCCCCTCCGTTCCTCCCCGCTCTCCCCTGCAGCTCCCCGCTCCGTGCCGGCACCCGAATCTTCAGGGACGAGCACAGCGATACTCGGATAAAGCAAATTACTCGAGCGAGTAGTGCTTTTCCGAGTACGCTCGCTCATCCCTAGTTCCTATACATGAGCGATGTTTTGGAGCCTGAAAGAACGCATTTGAAACCTTCAGGCCGCATCCACATGGGCAGCGCGATTTCGCCGCAAGAAAATCGTACTGATATCACATTGGTGGTCAGTACAATATGACTGCGTTTTCTCGCTGTGAAAATGCGATTTCGTGTTGCCACAAAGTAGCTTGACTTTGTAGCACCATGTGCAAGGATTTTCGGGGGGAGGCGGCTTAAGCCCTACCCTGAGAATAAGCCCTAGCTGTAGAAGAAAAAAAGAACACATAACATGTCATCTCAACACGCATCTCCCTGGCAGTTGCTTGAAGTCTCCTGCAGAGCTTCCTGGCGGGCACTGAATGGTTGTGATTGGCTGAGCCACAGCATCCGTGAACCACTCAGCCAACGTTCAAGGAACCAATCACAGCCAGCTCTTTCTGGAGGCAGGAATTTTTATCCTCCAGTCCAAGAAGGGCTGGCAGAAGACTGAAGACGAGTGCTGGACTTGAAGAGGAGACACACGCCGGATATGATAGCGCCTCTTAGCCGATGTACTATTTTTTTTTGTGCAGCTAGGGTTTAGTTTAGGGCTTTTACAGTAGGATATCCTATATAAAAGTTGCATCGCACTGCACCAAAAATCACGTTTTCGAGCAATGCAACAGAAAGGATGGCTCCATAGAGAAGCATAGGCTGGGAAAAAACGTAAATCGCAGCTGTATAGAGCATGCTGTGATTTTGTATTCTCGCAATGATGCATGTAGGAAAGCTTGGGCTCTACATACATATGATTTGTAGCACTGTCACATCATGACAAAATTGCGCGCTAAAGTTGCCCGTGTGGATGTAGCCTTACATACATGCGTTTTGTAGCGAGATTTTGTAGCACGTGTGAAAGAAGCCTTATCCTGAGAATACCAGAATTGCAGAATTTGACCCTTGGTCATGAAAGGGTTAACACAAACAGTACATGGCCATGCGTAATAAAGAATAAATCATAAAAATATGTATAATTAAAATAGAATATCAGTCATTACATACCAAACCGCTAATAAAACCAATCACACAGAAACCGAATTTAAAATGTACCAAAAAAACCTATTAATTTATTGAAACCAGTTTTTTTTAAACATATTAAAATTAAGAATAAGGGCTTACCCACTTGGTTTTATTTTAACGCAGCGATATTGTGAGGAAATCACGGGCAGCAGTGACGCGATGCTACATTTTTCCCAAGAAAAAAAGCATCACTGATGCTACAAAATCGCGTGTACATAGGAGCGGTATCGTTGTCGCCCGTGCAGATCCAGCCTAAGGCCTCATGTCCACGGGATAATTGTAATTTAAAATCCGCAGCGTTTCTCCCGCACGTGGATCCGCGCCCCATAGGGATGCATTGGACACCTGCAGGTAGTTAAATACCTGCGGATGTCATTTTTCCTTCAGGCGCGGATTGTGTCTGCGGAAAAAAAAACTCGCCGTGCTCCATTTTAGTGCAGGTCTCCCGCAGGCTTCTATTGAGCCCTATGGAAGCCGTCCGGGTCCACGGTACACCCACAGCTGAATTTCTGCTCTCCGCACGCGGAAGAGCAGGAGTTTAAAAAAAAAAAAAAAAAAATGGCACGCTGCCGGCATGCCGAGCACATCCGCCGGGCCGAAGAAAGAAGATCCGGCCGCAACGGAGGGCAGGTCCGCAGCATCCGGACAGGGAAGTAAAATCTTTATCATGTCCGCGGGAAAGGAGGGACCCGCTGCGGGACTCTGCATGAAGAATCCGCGGCGGGCCTCATTTTCCCCGTGGACATGAGGCCTAAGGGTAGGTTCACACGAGCGTGTTTTTGTGCGTACTTAGGTGCGTACATATCTGCGCACTAGGTACGAGCAAAAACACGCGTAAACACAGCCAGCTGCCGGAGCCTCCATTAAAAACAATGCTCTGCCGGCCCCCTGCATTCTTTTTCAGGGAAGGGCTTTACATATAAGCCCTTCCCTGAAAAAGAAACATTTTAGTGAAAAAGAAAAACAAAAAACTTACCTCTCCACCGCTGCCGTGACCCCCGTGGGCATGAAGAACACATCTGCCGCATGCTGCAGATGTTTCCTTCACCCCCGCAAGTTAAAAGAATTCCCTGCTGCTACATTGCCACATCGGCATTTTACATGGAGGGCTATGCTCGACGTAAAATGCCGAGACGCGCTGTATAAAGCACAATTGTTCAATATATTGGAGCTACGCTTGTTGAGTCGGCTCTGTAGGGGCGGTGTAGTCCTGCCTACGTACTGTAGGTCACATGATCGCTCAATCTAATATATTACATAGAAGTCTTTCTTAAATTGTGGCTCTAATTGAACTGAAGTGCTATTTTTGCGATATGTTTTAGTAATATATATTTTTGGGGTTTTTCCTCTATTACTTCTCTAATATATCCATGATGATTCCCTTATGTACAATGCGCTCTATTCAAGATACTACAGTACCATGCTTAGAGGATTTTTTTATGCTCTCCATTCTGGTGTAGTTTTTAATTTTTTTTACTTTGTAACATCAGATTATTGCGGTCATGTGACTTGATCACATGATCATTATTTCATTACCTGTGCTGTTTCAAGGTTTGTTGCTTCTAACTTTGTCATAAAAGCCAATGTGGCACTGAAGCGCGTTGCCTGTTAATCCTGAATGGTGTCTTCTGTGAAGTGCGCCTTAAACCCCTCGTTTCATCTTTTCTCAATTCTTTGGCAAAGTAGTGCAAAAAAAAGCCCTTTCAGATGGGAGTGCCCCATAGGCTACATTCACACGGGTAAGCACAACATTGGGTCGAGAAACGTGTCCCGATATCGCTTTGTCAATGTGCATTTTACACGTGGATACGAGGCGTTTTTCATTCAGTAGCGCCTCGCATCACTTCAGTGAGATTGCGATCCTCAGGCCATTGTTTCACACGCAGCGTAGGATCACGTTTCCCTCTGCTTCCAACAGAAAACATCACATCATATGATATGCGAGGTCCATGTGGTGTCTTAAGGTCTCATCGAAAACAATGGGTGATTCATTCTAGGGCAATGCCATAGGATAGAACATGCTGCGATTTTCATCATCGCTGCGAGAGAAAACATGTCTTATGTGAATAAGTCTATCCAAAAGAATGGCGTTCATATTCGTACAACGCACAAAACTCATGCGAGATTCATGCGAGGCGTCACATGAAGCCCCTGGGCCCCAATGCAAAACCTGTAACAGTTCCCCAACTATAATGCTTTATTCATAGTACTGGGCTCCCTACATGGAGAAGATGGGCCTTATGGGCCCTCGAGCAACCGCACCCCCTATAGTCATGCCAGTGTATACGTGTGCTTTTGCACTTTTCTATACTGTATAGTCGAGTATAAGCCAAGTCAATAAGTTTTACCACAAAAAACTGGTAAAACTTATTGACTCGAGTATAAGCCTAGCTAGACTCGAGTATATACTAGGCAAAGAAAAAATGCAATACTCACCTCCCAGCCGGCGTCTGTGTCCCCAGCGCAATGGTCTCCCCAGCAGTGCGGCAAGCTGCTTGAGAATTCTCCCCGCTCAGCTTTGATTCCCCCATAAGTCAGCGCTGTGTAAGTAAGCGCTGTGATTAGATCGAGCACCAGCCAATTACAGCCAGCGCTCGATAAACCAATCCCAGCCATTCGGTGATGTTATCCACTGAATGGCTGTGAATGATCGAGCACCGGCTGTGATTGGCTGGCACTCGATCCAATCACAGCGCTTACTTACACAGCGCTGACTGCTGCGGAATTCAAAACTGAGCAAGGAGATGACAACGGGGCGCATTCTCAAGCAGCTTGCTGCACTGCCGGGGAGACCATTGCGACGGGGACACAGATGCAGGCTGTGGGTTTTGTTGTTTTTTTTTTTTTACCTCACTTGAGTATAAGACATGGGGGGCTTTTTTGGCATAAAAAATGTGCTGAAAAACTAGGCTTATACTCGAGTATATATGGTACATTGCATTCCGAAAGTCTTCAGACTGACCTTTTTTTTTGCATTTTACGGCCTTGTGCAAAAAGTAAATAAACCAGTTTTCCCCCATCATCCTGCACTCAGTACCCCATAATGACAAAGTGACAACAGAATGTTAGCAATCTTTGTAACGGTTTTAAAAGCTAAATACTAACATATTGCATTGACATAAGTATTCACACCCTGTACTCAGTTGAAGCACCTTTGCCAGCGACTGCAGCCTCCGGTCTTCTTGAGTATGATGCCACAAGGTTTTATTTAGGGATTTTCTGCCATTCTTCTCTGCAGATCCTCACAAGCTCTGTCAGTTTGGATGAGGGCTGTCTGTAGACAGTCAAAGACTTGTTTCCTAACGAAAAAGCTGGCGAGAGCTGCTCAAATCCCCCCCCACCCCACACCGTCGGATTCCATAGACCAAGCAGTGATATTAATAAATCTATTCTCCATTAAGTTTCGTTTATAAGTAAGCAAGTGTTTTAGTAGTAGCACACCTTAAGGCGTTAACATAGGTTAGTCATTACAAACTTAGCCAATTATGAGTTATGATTTTGTGGGTATGTATTTCTATTGCTGCATCATTTGGGGTATATTTGTATCATGACGTTATTAATAAAATCAGAAGTATAATGACTGATACAGATGTGCGTCACTGGCTATATCGGCATGCATGCAATTCTCATAACCAATTTGGAGCAGTCCTGTGAAGTCAGAGGAATAGGATTTATTTCCCATAGCACGCTCTTCCAGGACCATCAAGTAGACGTCCTTAAGTACGTGCTTGCTATATTCTCACACCCTGTATTATAATATCACTCAAGTCCAGCAATCTGTGTATTGCTTTTGCAGCAGATGTGTTCTGTTAAGAGGTTCTACAGCAACTGTGGTGTTTAGAGCTCCCACGCAGAGCTAGGGGTTGGGTAAGGCACACTACTAAGAAACTGGGAGCTGCTAGAAGATTCTCAGACTAGGTACAGAGTCGTCTACTATTTGGCAACTATAGCAGTCCAGTTCCTGGGGGTAGAGAGGAAGGAAGTCATGAAGATAAGGACTACACCATCGCATCTCCTACCACAGGTCACGGCCATCTTCAAAGGTTCAGACAGTCACTTTAAGGCAGTGTCTTGAGCTCCTTGTACTGTTATCACAGTGTCTCCCACTACTAGCTCTATACATAGATAATACATGGAGGAAGAGAGCTGTAGCACCACATACAGTAATAGTTCTATTTATTAAAATTTAGGATATTATACAAGATGCTGATGATGTCCAGATGTGAACTGCGAGCTCAATAAATTGACGACAAAAGATGGAGACCGCCAGAGGGAAGATGACGATATCAGAACACGATAAGAAACAAAAGGGTCATCTCCTCCTCTGCTGTTTCCTCATGTCCTTCTTCATCCTGCCATCCACCACCTTAAACTGGCCTTTGACTCCAGCTGGACGGTGAACCTTCTTGCCAACACCTTTCTTGGCCACCAGGTAGGTCACTTGACGCTTCTCTTTCCCAAGACCTGCCTTCTTATATATACTGGAATGACAAGACAGCAAGGAGTCACAATTAAAAATCGTGCGAAGTGACAGTATATAAAATACATAGAAACAAGCCCCTTTAACCCTTCATGCCCAGAGCAAAATTTCTAAAATTGCTGCACTCCAAAAAGGTACCTTCATACCGGGCGGATTTGCTGTAGATCTCACGGATTTCACCACATGCACTCCAAAGGGTGAAAACCCACAGAAAGAACTGACAAATCGAAAAATATCTGCAGCGTGTAGGTGCGATTGGATAAATTACATTTTGCTTATTATGCTGCAGATTTTCCGCATGGAAAACACACGCGCATTTCCCCTAAATGTGAGCTTCCTTTTTATAGTGTACAGGGGGGCAGAGAATATGTGCATTGTGTGTTTCCTGACTACAGATCCCCGGTACTGGTTACAGTCCATTAGATCATTGTTATCACTCATCTGTGTAACAGCAACATGCAGGGAACAAGATTGTGGGGCACATTTACACCAATCAGAGGCAGCAGCGCCACCACTCGTTCTCCTGGGACTGGCGAGCACCTCCTGAGCGCCATGATCTCCGGAGTTCGGGATGACGACGTTTAAAAAAAACAAAACAAAAAAACCCTGCAGTGTTGCCATCTTCTGACCCCCACAACCTTATTTCTTAGTTGATGAGAATGTGCGGGGGCTCGTCTTTTGTCAGGGCAAGCTGTAGTTTCTGTTGGTACCTTTTTGGAGTACATACAACTTTTTGATAACTTTTTATTTAATGCTCAGAGTTCGGGGAAGGAGACTTGCGGTCCATCCAGGCCACACTTCCGAATTCCATACATCAAACGGAGGCAACATAGGTAAAGCAGTGTGGTTAGGTTTGTTTTTAGAATGTCATACAACATGTAGTAATGTAGGGGAAACACGAGTTACCTGCGCAGCTGAGCGGCCTTCTCTCTCTCCGATATGTCTACGGTGTCGACCACAGCTTCTGCCTTTTTCTTGGCTTGTTCCATCTTTTTCAACATCTATGAAAAAACAGAGTAACATTAAGGCGGCAGTCCAATGAAAAATATTGTTTATAGGTAGATCCAGACCATAATTCTAGACATTTATTTAACCCCTTAGTGATCAGTCTATTTTGTGCCTTAGGGACCAAGTGATTTTCATTGTTGCATAGCAAGAGCCAGAACACGGTTGACAGCCATATGAGGGCTTGGTTTGTTTTTGGATTGAGTTGTAAGGGTACATATAATGTGTATTACATTGTTTTTGGCAAATATTAGAGACGAGCGAGCACCCAAATGCTTGAGTCCGCGTTATTCAAGTCGAGCTCTACTCGAGTAACGAACCCCATTGACTACAATGGGAGGCTCGAGCATTTTTGTATGTGGGACGCCAGGTCCCGAGTTTTTTTTTTCCCCCCTAGGTTCGTTCTCTCCCTCTCTCGCCAGCCAGTTCAAAGATTTGCCAATGACGCGTGCTGCGTTGCGGTGGGGAGGGGCCAAAACAGGCACGACACAGCAGGGAGGAGCCAAAAAGTGGGGCGGGGTCGAACACAGCTTGATGCTCGTTCGAGTAACGAGCACCATCGAGTACGCTAATACTTGAACGAGCATCAAGCTCGCCAGAGTATGTTCGCTCAACTCTAGCAAATATGAAAAACATCCCAAAAATAGGGCATTGTTTGGGGGGTTTTTATAGCGTTCACAGTTTGGTGAACATAACCTGATGACTTTCTTATCTGATCAGCACAATTACTGACATACCAAGTTTATAGAGATTTTTTTTCTTACTACTTTTGCACAATAAAGACACGGTAAAAAAACCCAAACAAAACAAAATTGAAAGTGCACCGCTGCATTCGCAGACCCCTAACCCATATCAGCAGAGCTATGTGAGGTCTTGTTTTTCCGCGGGAGGAGTTCACTTGTAGTTCTATTGGTACCATTTTGAAGGGCATATGAATTTTGGATTGCTTACTATTTTTTTGGGAGGAGAACAAATGAAAATCAACAATTCTGGCGTTACAGTAATTATTTTTACGGTGTTCACAGTGTGAGATAAATGTTTTCTGGGTCATTCGGAATATGGTAATATCTATTATGTGCTGTTTCCAAACTTTTTTTTTTTTTGGTAATTTATCCAATTAAAAAGGTTTTTTCTGGGGAAAAATATGTATTTGTTTTACTGAGGTTTTTTTCCTTTTTAAAATTAAACTTTATTACAAATTAAACTTTTTTTCGACAATTTTTTTTATTCCCTGAAGGGGACTTGAACTAACAAGCACTAGGATAGTACCCTGCATCACTTATGTAGCGCATTCTACTAAGCCTATGACAGCAGCCTATAAGACTCTGCAGGAGGTGGGGCCCAATAGGCTCGGTTTCATGGCAAACATGGAGGCCTTTCTCAGACTTTCGGCTGCCAAGGGAACCCACTGGTAACTTGCGATCGCACTGCTGGGTGCTTAAGGGTGACAGAAAGAACCTCCTTACATGTTTCTGTTGCTACTGATTGTAGCATGTAAAAGGTTAAGCTGTCAGGATCTGGGGTTTCTCCATTTCTGGCTGTTAGAGCTGGAGCTGTTGGTAGTCAGCTAAGCCACCGCCTTAAAAGGAGGTCTGTGCAGGTTTAAAGCCGAAAACGACGTATCGGTGGTTACTAAGGGGTTAAAAAATGTTTCTATCCGGAGATATTCCAGGACTAATGTCAGAGTAGCACCACCTGCTGTTTCTATTGTGCATCCACCTCAGTAATTTTTCTAATGTTCTCGGTCTTTCTTCTCTCTCTGCTGCCTTGCACAAAAGTAAGACTAAGTAGCTGTGACCACCTTAGAAGGCCCCCTGCACATGGGCAGAAATTCCGCGGCGGGATTTCCCGCAGAATTTCCGCCTGTCGCCTAGACAGACGGCTGTGATTTGTCCGCGTGAAATCCCGCGCGGAAAACAAATCGCGGCATGTTCTATTTCTGTGTGGGTCTCGCAGAGGCTCGCACAGAAATGTCAATAGTGACAAGCTGCCTCCGCTCTGCGCATGCCCCGGCTGGCAGCCAGCACACAGCGCAGAGAGGAGATGCCGGGAGCGGGTGAGCCGCAGGCCTCTGCAGGGGCATGGGACCGCATGCCGCTGCGAGAATTCTCGCAGCAGGATCCGACCCGGCCGTCTGCAGGCGTCCGAAGATTTACTGGGGTGTAGCAGACAGAAAGACTTTTTAATAAAGACAGCAGGTGGCGCTATTCTACCAATACTACTGGAATATCTGGGGAGAGAAATAGTTTTTTTTTTTATAAGTGTAAGCTAAAAAAAAAAAGATTAAAAGGATTATTACTCTAAATCAATATTTTTTGTGGGACTAGCCCTTTAATGAATAAACTGGGATTGATTCTGTGGGAAGTCCCGGAGATAAAGTTATTTCCTAATTCCCAATAGCTTAAAAGGCAAACAAAACACGAAAAACAGAAGAGGATTATAAAAATGTGCCTCACCCGTCTCCGCTTTCTAGCTTTGGCTTCTGCAACCTTCTTGATTGGGCGAGCATTGAGCTCCTTCTGTCTTCTACGATACTCCTCCATCATCTCGCGGCTTACAGGAATCTGAACAACTCGATGTTTCTTATCGTCTGAGAGAAACCACTCTGGGAGGTCTTCTTCAGCATCATTGAAGGCTCGTCTGTACAGAGGAGATAAGGACATTGTAAAGCACGGGGACGTATGAGGAATTAAAGTGTCCTGCCGGAAAAACACCCACCTATTAAACGAGTTGTCAATCAGATCCCTGGCAGCTTTTTTGGATGTGGCAATGACTGTTCCCAGAGCAAGGCCTTCTGGGTCCAAGACCCGGGACCGCTTCACTGCAGAGAGCAAAACAATGATCAAAAGCAAGACCTACAACTTGTAAGAGAGAAACCCATCATACAGAAACATTAGCCCTTCCATCACAGCAGCGACTCCATAATACAGATTCAGGCCGGCGGGAATTTATCATTAATTCTATTGTGGATAAGAGGATTTTTGTTACTTACTGTAAAACCCGTTTCTCATCACATTCACTGGGGAACCCAACAAGACCTTGGGACGTTCCAAAGCCGTTCCCAAGGGGTGGGTAAAATTAAAGAAAAAGGTAAGCGTGGTCAACACACCGGTAACCACGGACCTTCAAACTGCAAGGAAGGTTTACGAGTCTAGTAAAATGGCCTTTAAATAATGGTGGTACCCTCGCATTTTGGAGGTACCAGAAGATGGACCATCTTCGGGAGAGATAAGAGGAATATTGTCCTGTACTAGCGAGTTTTAGAAAAGAGACCTGGACTGAATTGAGGACTCAAGAGATAAGGTAGACTTGCAGAAGGAGCATACTATATAGTCACACCCTGCAAAGTACAAACGATGTCTGAGGAACTGAGGAAAGAGATAGAATTTGACCTTCAAAAAGACAGAAGAAGAAGCCAGGAATAAATGAGTATGAAAACCCATCCTTGCTAGGGGAAAAGGGAAGCAATATTACGGCTGGATGGATGGATGCTGAACATCAATTAATCTTGTTATTTGTATAGCGCTTTCAGGTAATTTATTTATTACCCCCCTACCAAGCTGGGTGCTCATTTTACTGACCTCAGAAGGATGGAAAGCTGAGTCAACCTTCAGCCGGCTATCTGAACCATGCAGGGATTGAACTTGTAACCTTCAGATCATGAGTTAGAGCTTAGGACTGCATTTCTGTCCCACACGGGCTCATAAAGACCACTGAAGGGGAAAAGTGTCCGCCCACCTTTAATGCTCCAATTAGGCTTTATCACCATATAAAACCTAAAACCCAGATTTCACATTTCCCACATGAGGGAGAACGTTTAGGAGTGTCTACTCCACTTAGGAAGGTCCACTTTAAATATACAGCTCCAACCATACGATGATCTTATTCCCACTATACCAACCTGGGCGTTCTACAGGAACCACTTCAAAATCGTCCTTCTCTTCAATAGTTCTTTTTCCGAAATTCTTCTTCATAGATTCAATATCCCTAGACGCATGGAGAAGCCAAACTGAGTGATTCCCACATGACATATGGCTGTTCTAGAAGGTCCCCCAGCAGCTGACGCATAGCCTTACCTCTCATCATCACTGCTGTCACTGTCCGAGTCGCTTACATCTTCTGCTTTTCCTTCCTGTTTAGTCAACTTGGCCGGAGGTTCAGGATCTCTTCCATCAACTGCTTTATTGCTTGCGACTGAGGAGGCATTTTCTGCATCTTTACAGCTTTTCTTAGGCTCCTCCTTCCTTTTTCTTTTTGTTCCTAGAATATGGCAGCATGGTATCAAGAAGTTACATCACTTTTATCAATCCCATATGCTGGATCTGAATGCAATCTATTGTTCCCTGTAGGCAGCCACTACAGACAGAACGATCCCTGCCCTCTCCAGTGGTGAGGAACATGTACAGACGTGACACTAGTAACAATCTGGTCCACTTACCACTCGTGTTCTCTTGTAACATCTTGGTTTGCTTGATTTCCATCTCCTCATCTGCTTCGGATTGTAGAACGGAAGAAAAAATTCCCTGAAAAAATAATCATCCGCAAATAATATAAAAGTGTACGTAAACTTTAGAGTTTGGTAATCCATAAATCAAAAGTACAAGTGAAGAAGCTTTGTAATATATTCTAGAAAATACATTAACCCCCCCCCCCCCCATCCTGTAGTAATAAAACTGTACACAGAAGTCCATATACAGAGATAAGGTTAAGTCTGTGGAGAGGGAGGCGAAGAGCTGCTGGCCAATGAGATAGGTAGAGAGACGAACAGACATAGTTCAAGATTCACAGCTACACTGAACACTACTGATGTATAATGTCCTCCATGTTGTTGCTGATTCTATGTGTGTACTACAGCAAAATAAGGGAGCAGGATCTCTTCTTCTCTGTGTGTACAATGTACTGGAGACATTCTATCAGCTAGTTTCCACCCACTAGCTCAAGGAAGACTGAGAATTAGAGACACAGAGGGAAAAAAATATAATTACACTTGCCAGTAATTTGATTTTCCTAATCGCATGAGAGCACCATACAGAGAGATGGACTCTACCCTACCACTGGACAGGAACCGCATAGGTCAAATAAAAAGGAAAGACCCACGTCCTCCTTCAATGTATTCCAGAGCAGTTCTGGAGGAGCAGTACATACATATTCCCCAAATTATTAGGGTATTCTATACTTATTCCTTTATTTAAATATATACAGTATACATGCCAGTTAGGGTTTAGGAAAATCAGATTACTGGTAAGTGTAATTATCAATCATTCTATTATCTATAACTTCATATAAAGCGATATTAGAGGAATTGAAACTTTAGGGAAGAATATAGCTTGTCAAGTCCTTCCTCCCAAAAAGAAAAGGTTTTAGGAGAAACCAAAGACCAACTGAAAGTGTTTAAAGAAGGTAGATGGTGGAAACCAGGTAGAAGATCTATAGATTGGTTCCATAAAGGCAGTAGCTCCTTCAGTCCAAGCAGCAGCCAGAACTCTTGTGGGCTGAGTCTTTAATACCAAAGCAATCTGACCTGCTGAAAATTAAGCTAGAGCAATAGCCAACCTAGAACACCCAGCCAGGGATCCTCCGATAGCCGCCCTACTTCTATTATGACGCAGAAACAGAAGGACTTAGTCTTCCTCCATATTAAAGGTAAGGATTCTGACAAGACATACCTAACCCTTAAGGAAAAAAATTCAGCCTCTCTTTATTTGGAAGTAACAAATGAGGGGAGCAAACCTGGGAGTCATCTTAGTAAGGACTGGCACAACAACACTCCCATGACCTAAACCGAATGATACGCCAAAACCCATTTGTGTCAATGAGTAACAATGTATTATTGCCAAGCAGAAGTTTTTTTTCTTATCTGCACACTTCTGGAGCAGTAAGATTGTTAAACACCACCAGGGATTCAGTGTTAGGCTTCCGGCAGCTACTTACCAGGCCTTGAAGCGACCCTGTGGGCCTGGACAAAGAAGGATGGCGGCTAGAGATGAGTGAGCGCACTCGGTAAGGTCAGTTACTCGAGTGAGCATCGCTCATCTCGAGTAACTGCCTTCTCGTCCGAGTGTGCTCGGGGGTAGGTGGGGGGGGGGGGGCAGCGGGGACGCGGCGGGGGAGAGAGATCTCTTTCTTTTCACCTTCCCCCCACGAGCACATTCGGACGAGAAGGCAGTTACTCGAGATGAGCGATGCTCGCTTAAGTAACTGACCTTACTGAGCGTGCTCGCTCATCTCTAAGGGCGGCACCAGCTCCTCTGAATACCTGATACTCATTATGAATTGTATGTATCATTGGTCTAAGATGCTACATCTGCTTTGTTGACCAGTGCTGCCTACATAAGCAGTGCGGGCCAGTATAGCTAGCATTTTAGACTAACGATGCATACTATGTACAATGTGCATCAGGTAGTCAGAGAAGTGGTTTGGCCAGCTTTGTCATGCCTGGATGGTCGTTTTAAAGGGGTTGTATCACTGCAAAAAAAAAAAGTTAACGGCTGGGCAAAAAAAAAAAAAAGAGAGAGAGAGCATACTCACTTGTCCTCAGTCCCCAGGACACCGCTGAGTGACTCCATCTCCAGTGTGGACATCTAAGACAGGTAACCATTGTGGCTAATCAGAGGCCGCAGTATCACCGCCTGAACTCCTGGCATCATGGCACCCAGGATGTGAGCACTGCTGTCACCTGACTTCTGGTGGACGCACATGCTGGGTACCGGAGATGCTCAGCTGTGTCCGAGGGGCCAAAGGCAGGTGGGTATGCTCTTTCTTTCCTATTAGCCCAGTTGTTAATTTAACTTTTTGTAGTGAAAGATAACCCCTTTAAGTTATATACCATCTGCAATCTACCAAGAGCAGGTACACCAGTTTAGAAAGGCCATTGACCCACGCCGTTACCGGTCTCTCCACTAGGCAAGTCTACAAACAATAATAGGCATGAAACAAATGATGTAACACAAGATACCTGGACCGAGGCTGATACATCTTTAGGATAAGCCAAGCAGTAAAACTGAGGTTTCAGATCCTGATCAAACACTAGCAATAGGTGGGTTTGTGGCAATCGCCTGAAACTTACTAACCCCCGTAACGAACGTTAGCGCATCCAGATCAGTCCTAAAGATGAGGATTCTAACGGAACTGTATTAATTAAAATTGGAAAAAAACCTTCAGAAAATGTCACTTTTTTGTATGGCAGATTTTGAATTTATATCTCATGCAAATATCCGCAGTCTTAAAGGGGTTGTCCCGCGCCGAAACGTTTTTTTTTTTTTCAACCCCCCCCCGTTCGGCGCGAGACAACCCCGATGCAGGGGTTAAAAAAGATCACCGGACAGCGCTTACCTGAATCCCCGCGCTCCGGTGACTTCTTACTTACCCGGTGAAGATGGCCGCCGGCATCTTCTCCCTCCGTGGACCGCAGGGCTTCTGTGCGGTCCATTGCCGATTCCAGCCTCCTGATTGGCTGGAATCGGCACGTGACGGGGCGGAGCTACACGGAGCCCCATTGAGAAGATAAGAAGACCCGGTCTGCGCAAGCGCGTCTAATTTGGCCATTAGACGGCGAAAATTAGACGGCAACCATGGAGACGAGGACGCCAGCAACGGAGCAGGTAAGTGAAAAACTTTTTATAACTTCTGAATGGCTCATAATTAATGCACAATGTACATTACAAAGTGCATTAATATGGCCATACAGAAGTGTATAGACCCACTTGCTGCCGCGGGACAACCCCTTTAAGCGTATTTTTAACCCCTTAGTAACATAACTAATTTATGTAAATCATTTCCCCTTTCGTGTTCCCGTGGTCATAACTTATATTTTTCTCAATGTAGCTGTATGAGATCTTGTATTTTGCGGGACAAATTCTTGTTTTTATAGGAACTTATTTTGAGTACATATAATACTCATTTTTTCGGTGGGGGGGCAATGGGGGGAAAAAAGCAATTTGACCATTTTTTTAGGGCATTTGCTATATGATATAAATATTATGTTGACTTAATTTTACAATTTTGACATATTATTTATATAGAGTTTTTATTCTGGCTTACTACTTTTGCACAATATAAAACACTATTATTTTTTACAAAAAGACTTTTTGTATGGCGCCACGTTCCGGGACCAGAGCATTTTTATTTTTCCTGTTAGGGAGCTGTAATAAATAATGGTTTGGTTTTTTTGTAGGACAGCCTGTAGTTTTTATTGGTACCAATTTTTAAGCATATATGCCTTTTTGCTTAGTTTTTTTTTTACTCCCGTTTTCGGGAAGCAAGGAGGACGTAAAAAAAACAAAACACCTGTTTTAGCGTTTTCTTTTTAATAGAATTTACGGTGCTGGACAAAATATGTAATACTTTATAGTACGAGTTGTAATGAATGTGGCCATAGCAATTACATGGAGTTATTTTTTGTTTTTTTTAATATGTAAAGCCTTGTGTAAGGGGGTAAAAAACTTGACCATATCTGGACAATTCTATTTGTTATAGCATCTTTTCAAACCAGTCATTGTTTGCCCTGTAGTTCCTTCTTGAGACAATCAAGAGACCGTCAGCACCTCTGAGCCCCATAACCTACATTACTGATCTCAAAAGGTGAGGGAACGGGGGTTTCAGGCAGCTGCTTTTTATGGTCACTGGGCCCCCTGTTCCAGTGCTGTGCCCCCATGAAATTAGCATGTGCACAGTGTTACTCTTTTCCGAAGACTCCGCGCACGGGCGCGCTCAATGATCTCTTTATGAGTGAGCATGCACAGAGACATCTGCAAAAAGTCATGCTGTGCATGCAGTGATTTCTTGCAGGCCCAGCACTGGAATGGAGTATAAAAAGCAGCTCCTTGGACTACTGCTTCCCTCACCTTTGAGATCCATAAGGTAATTTAAGGCGCTGACAAGTTACCTTTAATGTCCCAAGAAGGGACATTAGAGCAAAACAATGACATGGGATTTAATCTTATTATCCAGGATGGTTAAAAGTTTATGATTTAATAATGTCCCCAAGAACAATTCTGCATCTTTAGAATATAGCCGCCTCCAACCCTTCCAGAAAAATAAAACCAAAGTACTGGGATTTTAAAAAGAACCCCCCCCCCTCCTATGTTCTAGCACAAATATCAGCAGTAACTTTTTTTTAATATTCTACATCTAATGTTGGAGCTCAGCTCCATTACGATTGAGGGACGCCTTACAGAGCGATAGGCACTGCTCTGAAGGATTCCAACTATTGGAGCATCCAATTGCTTCAAACTAGACAAAGCAAAATCCCAGTGAGAAACCATATCCGACTACGAAGGCAGATATATTATTCATTTCAGTGCTGGGCTCACACAAAGATTTACCAGGTCCGAATTATGCGATTGCACCCACAGATAATTTCTCAAGATAACTAAATTCTTGACTTTCACATCTATTCTTTATCTAGAAATAGGACCGCCCCATTTCTTATAAAAGGTCTTCCGGCAATCTTTTGGATGATTTTCCCATTACAGTTTTTTGTTTTTTTTATCGGTATACAAATTTGTAATCCCTAATAAATCAGACTACCAGCAACAATCAGGCATATTTGGATCAGATCCACTAGTCATTTACAAAGATACTGGTTTGAGTAGAATTTAGACAGATACATTCTTGCACAAAGGACTAGACTAGCGGTACATTTACACTTAAAGGTAATAGAACTGTCTCACGCAAATTTTCTTAGGAGGATAAACTTCAAATGGTCTTACTCCAGAACATCAAAGCTCAGAACCTACGAAATTACACCTCAGGGTTTCCTCATATTGGTTTTTACTGGAGATGAGTGAGCATACTCGCTAAGGGCAATTACTCGAACGAGCATTGCCCTTAGCGAGTACCTGCCCGTTCGGAAGAAAAGATTCAGGTGCCGGCGGGGGGCAGGGAGGGGAGATCTCTCTCTCCCCCCCCCGCGCCGGCAACCGAATCTTTTCTCCCGAGCGGACAGGTACTCGCTAAGGGCAATGCTCGTTCGAGTAATTGCCCTTAGCGAGTATGCTCGCTCATCTCTAGTCTTTACGTAAAACCAAAACACTCTTACCTCGAGTCTTTGAAAAGGTATTCGTTTTGACCAGAGATGATCTTTACTAAAAGGTTCCTTGTTGTGGAATTAAATACTCCACCACAGACTTGAGCCGTAGGAAAAAAGCCTGGATCCAAGACCAAACTGACGTTTAAGGCCTTACAGGACCCAAAATTAAAGAAAGACATCTTCCAAAATGGACTGTCCATCTTAAAGCTCCATACTAGGAATATCAACTGGGCCCCTGTTGGCTTCTTTTTCCACACTTAGTATGGACTTATCCATCTCACAACTCCAACTAGGACAATGGTCTGGGCCCTTGCTGGTTTTACCAGACTTGCCCATCTTACAACGTTAACTAGGTGTATTGTCTGGGGTTCTTGCTGGTTACACCGAAGTTAGCGCAAACTTGCCTATTATATGGCTCCCTACTAGAAGCACCGATTAGGTTCTTGGTGGTTTCACCAGAGTAAATGCAGAGTTGACCCATACTGGATTATCAGACCTAGCACACACTCAAAGTTACAACTTCAACTAGCATTGACAGACATGTGTCCTCTGTACTCCCATTTATTTGCCAACAATTAGTAGTAAGAAAGCACAATAGGCCGAGACAAGCTCAAAGGTGGTAGGCAGCATCAGGTCAACGGAGATCCAGGCATCAAACCCAGCAAAAACTGTGGTCCAAGGCAGCAACCAGACACTGGCATGAGAGCCAGCTGGCCAAGCACTAATGCCAACGCTTAAGTATCCCATAGAAGTGATTCATGCTTTGGGGCCCTCCAAGCTGCATGCCCCAGGCTTCTCTATCCATAGGTCAGGTAAACCACTGGAGGAGGAAATGGGTGTTCCCTTTTAAATTTGCTCTTGGTGGTTCCTGTCTAAATAGGCCTTTACATCTACCAGATGTTTATGGCAAACCCTATAGATAGGCTATAAATGTCCTAAATGGGAATACTCCTTTAATGGAATATGGATGAAAAGCAGCAGTACAATCCAAATTCACCAACCTTTCCAAACCACAAATTTTTATCCCTCAGCTCGCGGTCTGACTTTTCTTCCAAAGGCTGCAGCAGAGGGTTTGCCTCATCCTCATCCTCTGGTCCTTCTGCGGCTGAGACTCGTTTCCTGGAGAAAAGGAAAACACTATTAAAAAAAAAAAATCAAAAAAAAAAAAAAAAAAAAAAAAAAAAAATCGCAAGGCTTTTTTTTTTTTTTTTTTTTTTACAATGGACGATTATTGTCGTTCTGGTTGTTCAAAACCCTGCGCTCCTGCATGGAGAAACTGAATGACTGGATGAGAATGTAAACAGCAGCAGTTCAGTACTGAACGGCCGCTGCTTACAGTGAATGAAAGCGGGAGAAGCACTCTCCTCCAGTTGCTCCACCTCCATGCTGGCAGCGCTGTGAGCGATCCAGCGATACTCGCTCTTGTGTAACAGCACGGGAACAAGGATACACTGTGTATTGTAGCATTGACAGTGGGCGCCCGATAAGCCGCAGTTCCAAGCAGTGGATTGGAACCCCGGAGATTGGTCACCATTAGCGTTGGCCTGGAAAACCACTATAAAATCCTGGGTGACAACTTCAATAATGTTAGGGCGTATTCATGTGGTTCTATGCGAGCTGCACCCAAGAAACTTGTATGGGACAGGGGGTACTGCATGTCTGATTTTGATCTGTGTTACGGACCAGAATAGGACATAGCGCAATTGTTTATATATACAGGCCATCTAAGTGTGTGAAAAAACGCTCATGTGAATAGCCTAATTGGCTATAATGAGTCTGAGTGCTGTCCGTGAAATACACGGACAGCACTCAGATGGGAAAATCGGCCATTTGATATGGTCCCTAGTCTCACCTAGTTGGCTTCAACTTTTTTTCCTTGTCTCTCACTTCAGTCAGATCTTCTTCATCCAGGTCACTGGCTAGGCTTATTTCATCATCCTCCATATCGTCAAGATCTGACAGACATATATCGTCATCATGAAGGTCGCCCTGTGCCACCAGTGCATCTGCAGCAGCCATGTCTCCACGTGTAAGGTTCTGTAATAGCTAAAACAAACAAAAATGATAATTACACATCCATGGAGGGATGACAGCCATAAAGCTACAGAGCAAGAGAATTGCCTGCTTAAAAGTTGTTCACATCTGAACATATAACCTATCCTCAGGAATTCAATAGAAACAGCACCTGCAATACCAACCGTGGCCACTGCAGCGTACAGAACAGTCTGCTTCCAGCTCTCTACACACTAGCAGCGGCCTGGCGAGAGCGTCCAACCCTGGATAGGCTCTACTGCTCAAGGAGATGCATTTGCCTGTCCTCCGATTCTCCCTTGTAAAAAGCTTGAAAAAACTCACAAAAGAGAAAAAAAAAAGGTACCACGTACGGCAAGTATGTGAAACCAGCGACAGCCCAGAGCCCCATATGGGATTTCGAAGGCTCAGCTTTCAGTGTTGTAGTGGAAAGTGCATAACACTATTGTAGAGAATATCAGCTGCATATGAGGCATATCATATTATATCACATTGTAGAGAATATTAGCTGCATATGAGGTATATCATATTATATCACATTGTAGAGAATATCAGCTGCATATGAGGCATATCATATTATACCACATTGTAGAGAATATCAGCTGCATATGAGGTATATCATATTATATCACATTGTAGAGAATATTAGCTGCATATGAGGCATATCATATTATATCACATTGTAGAGAATATCAGCTGCATATGAGGCATATCATATTATACCACATTGTAGAGAATATCAGCTGCATATGAGGTATATCATATTATATCACATTGTAGAGAATATTAGCTGCATATGAGGCATATCATATTATATCACATTGTAGAGAATATCAGCTGCATATGAGGTATATCATATTATATCACATTGTAGTGTATATCAGCTGCCGATGTTATGGTCCGTGGATCTACAGCTGCCAGCCTTATCCAAGAGAACGCAGAACAAATAAGAATAATACACACTTGATTGTATATCCCTTCAACACACGGCCAATGTTCTTTCACCAGTAGTTGCCTACCTGATTCTTGCCTACTGTCTTGAGGGAAAACATGCCAGTGTCTCCATCATCAGCAATAGAAACCCCAGGAAGATCCATCTTCAGTTCCATCCTTAATCGCTGACGGCGCTGGACTTTCAGCAACTGTTTTTTTTTCCTAACAAATAAAAAAAGGGTATTTTTAAGTTTCTTTTCACACCAGGTGGGAGCCCCCTGTCAGAGAGGTGGGAGCCCCCCTGTCAGAGAGGTGGGAGCCCCCCTGTCAGAGAGGTGGGAGCCCCCCTGTCAGAGAGGTGGGAGCCCCCCTGTCAGAGAGGTGGGAGCCCCCCTGTCAGAGAGGTGGGAGCCCCCCTGTCAGAGAGGTGGGAGCCCCCCTGTCAGAGAGGTAGGAGCCCCTCTGTCAGAGAGGTAGGAGCCCCCCTGTCAGAGATGTAGGAGCCCCCTGTCAGAGATATACCTCTAGCTTATTTCACGACACACTTGAAATAGAAAAACTTATTTTCTGTTCTTCAGGATGCCTCTGTAGTGCGGTTGACTGTGCTTTTCTATGTAGCTGAGAAAACCGGTTTTGTGTTACTTACTGTAAAATCCATTTTTCGTCACATTTATTGGGGGACATAGCAAGACCTTGGGGTATAACTGCTGCCACTAGGAGGCGGCACTAAGAACTAAAAGTTGTTAATTCCTCCCACCAGCTATACCCCTCTTGCAGACACCAAGCTAAATCGGTTTGTAGACGAGCAGTAGGAGAAACCAAACTAGCAAACATCGATTAACAAGATCGTAAGAAGAAATGAATGGTGCCGTGTAAGGATGAGCAAGGAAGGAGGATTCCCGCTGGAGAAAAATCATACTCAGCAAAGTCAAGACAACTGGGTGGGTTCTATGTCCCCCAATGAACGTGGTGAGATATGGAATTCACAGTAAGTTACGAAGATCCTGTTTTCTTGTCCGAGTCAGTGGGGGACACAGCTGACATCAGGACATTCCAAAGTCCAAGGGGTGGGAAAAGAAAAAGGAGAGTGTGGATGACATGCTGTTACATGTGGATGGAATAACTGGGAAGGCCTGGCAGAGGATGCAAGGAAATGCATCTTGTAATACTTAGAAAGAGGTGTCAGACTGGGAAAAAAGGCTTCCCACTGGGAAAGCCAAAAGGCTGAGCTGAACGGCCCCTTCAATCAGCTGATCGGTGGGATGCCGAGAGTCCGACCCTCACTGATCTGACGACAGGCCATCAATTTGAAAAGGCTGAAGAGTCCCTTTAATGTAAACAGAAATATACAGAAGTAAGGAAATACTACTGACCTTTTCAGTGTTGCCAGCTCTTCAGCCTTCAGTTCTGCTAACTTCTGTTCCAGTTTCTCCTCCTCATCCTCCTCCGCATTCTCTTCAGCATTCTCTTCACCCTCACTCTCCTCCTCATCAGAACTAAGACTGCAATGAATTCAAACACACGGATGAGCGACGGGTCTCTTTAAATATATCTTTGTGTACGTCGCAGAAACAACTGAGGGGTGATCATCCGGGGGGCTTCATGTAAATGTCCCCCACCACATACAGTGCAATTCATCTTAGTGTGAGATCAACATACCACAATCACTAGCCAGCTAGTCAACTAATAGCTTCACAATCTTATGATGCCTGTAAGACGCTTAACCCCTTAAAGACCAGAGTGTTTTGGTTCTAAAAGAACCAGCACTTTTTACTCATCTTACCCATGTGTTGGTATTACGCCCCCCCCTCCCTTTTTTTTCTCCGCTGGCCTGCCAAAATGACTTTTGCTGTGTTTTTTTCCAATCACATTTAGGACTATGACTTAAAACCTTGTTTTTCACTGACATTTGTTTCCTTTTCCTCATTTTTGGTAGAGGTAATGTGTAAAAGAAAAAAAAAAGTTTTAAGTTTATAGTTCTTTATTTTTAAAATGATTACATTATTGTTAAAATAAAAGTACAAGAATGGATTTTGTCTCAGATATTTTGATGTATATTTTGTATAATCTTGGATTACAGGGTGGATATGTCGACGGTTTAGGTTGGTGGCTGTGATGTTTTTTTTGGTTTTTTTTTAAACATCTATATCCCCATGATGTTATACAAGATCTCTCAGGACATTCACACTATTTTTTTTTTTATTTCACACATCGGCCTAGTGTGACAGTAGTCCCTGTCAGAGCTGGTCAGGGGGCTGATAAGCCCTTGGAGATCTGAAATGCCGGGGGTCACCGGCAATCACGTCAGGTCCCATGCAGGAAATGGCAGTGCCGCATCTCACAGTCTCTACATAACACTCACTGAGCCTGTAAAAACCACTTCAGTCTTTTCCTTCAGGTCCTCGGCTGTGCCTAACAGCTATATTGCAGGAGCTTTAATCCCGCACCATATATTTACTATCGGCTGAGATTAAATCCCAGGATCATATATTTATGGCGTTTGGTCCTTAATGGGTTAAATTTAATATACACCTTTTACCAACATATCATTTTTAGGGTCCAACATTCTGTGGTGATTAAGTTAATAAAATATTTTTATAGCAGTCAGATCTCTTTCCGATACTGAACTCGGAATCTTCATCACATACAGTTCTAGCTGCCTGCAGTCACCATTAGAAGGAACTCAGAAGTTGACACCATACAGTATTAGCATGGAGTTCAATATATGAACAGTCTGCAGGAAGCTCTCTAATGCCGGCTGCATGCAGGCACAATTCTATATACTCTATAGAGGTGAATTGGAACTCTATCGGTTAACGGATGCCCCAAAACATAGATTAATAAATGAATCCTCATCAGAGTAATGCGGACCCGTTCATAGGAAACCTGGGATAAAGCTGGACTTTAACACCAGTTCTCATTCATGGAAAGAAGGCAGAAGTTTGTAAAACCTAAAGCTTGAGAGGTTAGGGAGGTCTCACCTTATTTCTTGTGTCGCGCCTTTGGATTCTTCTTTCAGTTTCTTTGCGACATGTTTACGCAGTTTAGATCTCCAGTTCAAGAGCGACCTGAAGGATTAAAGATGATTGTTCAGCAGGACAGAAAAGCACCAAGACTGTCAGTGATACAAAGACCACCGGACAGCATACCTCAGCTCTTTGCGTCCCAAGACTTTGATATCTTTGCAGCATTCCTTGATATCGTTGGTGGTAGCCGGGTGTTTCTCCAAATCTTGGTCGTCTATGATAAGCTAAAAGGAAAAAATAACACAAGTGTATCCATTATGAAGTATTCCGACAAACGGGACCCCAAGTATTGGAAGAATGTGGATCTCACCACCCTTCACAACAAGAGGGTGGAGAATGGTCACGCTCTACTGTAGTCTACAAGAGTTAAAGCAACAGTCACATGCCAGGGCTCAGCAGTGTCTGCAGCTCGTACTAATCGCTTTACACACCGAGCCAATTAACGGTATCATCCGTGTACACAGGCTATGGCTAAAGCGAAGGGAGGGAGATACATTCCAAGCTAAAATAGGGGTTTTCTTATGCCACTACAGCGACGTCACACATTAGACATATGCAATATTGTTCTACATGCAAGAACGAGGGGATTAATTTGTGGGGTAAATAGCATTAAGAAAAACTGTGTGTAGTATAAAAATAAAAACTTATCCCGCGCCTTAGCTGGAGACTAATCTTTTTTTATTTTTAAAAGATAAAATAAACTTAAGAAAAACTGTATTTGTTCCTATTTTTAGCCATTTTTCACTAAAAGAGCTACAAAATGACTTAATATCCACTCCAATTTTAAATAGGGAAGCCCTGTAGGTCATAAAAACATTTTTGGGTAGACTAGGATGCAAAAAAGGAAAAAGAAAAAAAAAATTAACCTTTAGAACCAAGAGGTAAAATTTTGCTCAGGGCACGAAAGCCTAAAACAGCCCAGGTCATGAAAGGGTTAACCTTTAAAGGGCTTCTGTCATCCGGTTCAATGACATGCAGCACACACCAGGGACAGGGGAAGCCTCTTGTCCCAGTGGTTGTTTCATTCTGAAATGCCATGACGTTTCAGAATACATACACTTTAATGTTCAACTCGAAGCTGAGCTCCTAGTCACGGGGATGGGCCGCGCCGGCCTCTCCTCACCCACTATATGAAGATTGACAGCTTTCTCCCCATACACAAGAGGTAAGAGAGCTGGCACTCTGCATGCAGCAGCCTGTCCGCCACTAGAAGCTTAGATCCGTGTCAAACTCCAACATGTATTAATTCTGAAATGCTGCTGCGTCTCAGAATGAAACATGTACAAGGAAAACAGGCATCCCTGTCCGGGGTTCACATCCATGTGGTTCAGGCAGCGTGAACCTGATGACTGATTCCCTTTAATGGAGGGAGCAGTGTGTAGACACAGCCGCCTCTCATGTGCTTTGTGGATGACCTACAGTCTGCAGATAGGTAATGATTCTATATGTGGACAAAGCAGAAGCAGCTGACAGTCTCCAGCGCCGGATAGGTGTATAACATGTGTTCATGGGAAATCAAGGATGTGATAATCCGTTACATGGTTTGATTTCTCCGGCCCTTGCTATTCTATACCTTTGTATACATACCTCACTGATCTTAGATAGAAAGTCCACAGGATTTTGAGCCTTCAGGAATTCAACCAATAATGCTCGTTGGTAGACAGGACCTTCTTCATATCCTTCTGCCTACGGAAGACACAATAATAGGGAGTGAAATCCATTCCTCATTCCACAGATCAGTATCTCACATTCAGAAAAAAAGATGATAGACAATCCACAACACTTGATGATCCCCAACATCTTAGTACACAGCAATAGAATGGCTTTTGTTACTCAACGGTAAAACTTTTTTCTCAAGACACAGAAGACCGTAGAAATAGGCCACTGCCACTAGGAGGCAGCCACCAAGCCAAGAGTGTTAGCTCCTCCTACACAGGCTATACCCGACCTATATACACGGAGCTAATCAGTTTGTACATGAGCAGTTGGGGCAACTGGGAGGGGAAGGGCAGTAATTTGGCTGCATGACATTCACAGTAGTTGCGTAGCAATGTACAACTTGGCACAACCTAATACAGAAGGCTGGACTATAATGCTGCAAGATGTTCCGAATCAGTATTTTTGGGTCACAGGAGAGGAACCATGGAACTAGTTGTGTGGAGACAGCTTATTAGCACCAGCAGAATATAATACCATCTAAAACATTGGACACTCACACGGTACCTTACACAGGGTACAAAAAGGAAATGAAGGACAGAGAAGGCCCACACAGTACTGGCATAGGAGGGAGAGGGGAAAGATCTACCGTATATACTCGAGTATAAGCCGAGTCAATAAGTTTTACCACAAAAAAAAAACTGGTAAAACTTATTGACTCGAGTATATACGAGGTAAAGAAAAAAATGCAATACTCCCCTCCCAGCCGGCGTCGGTGTCCCCGGTGCGATGGTCTTCCCGGCGGTGCGGCAAGCTGCTTGAGAATTCTCCCCGCTGTCATCTCCCTGCTCGGCTTTAAATTCCCCCGCCGTCAGCGCTGTGTAAGTAAGTGCTGTTATTGGGTAGAGCGCCAGCCTATCACAGCTGGCGGTCGATAAACCAATCACAGCCATTCAGTGATGTCATTCAGCGAATGGCTGTCAATGATTGAGCACCGTCTGTGATTGGCTGGCACTCAATCCAATCACAGCGCTTACCTACACAGCGCTGTGGGCGGGGGAATTCAAAGCTGAGCAGGGAGATGACAGCGGGGAGACGTCTCAAGTAGCTTGCCGCACCGCCGGGGAGACCGTCGGGCCGTTGAGTATTGCGGGTTTTTTGTTGTTGTTTTTTTTTTAACTTCACTCGAGCATAAGCCGAGGGGTTTTTTTTCAGCATAAAAAAAAATGTGCTGAAAAACTAGGCTTATACTTGAGTATATATGGCACCTTCATCTCTCCAAACAAGTGCAACCCAGAGGCCCACATTGGAGCCAAAGCCTAAATTAGAGGCCGTGGCCAGACCACGTGGTTGCACATCACTCGGAGGAAAGGAAAAGTAAGAGTGGAGAGCAGCCAATTAGGCTGCAATGAACGTGGATGTAAATCTGATGCCGCAGCCACGCCATGCATAGATTACTGAATGGAGGGGTGGAGCAGGGCGGAGGGCTGCCCAGTGAGCAGTAGCAGACACGGCTTAAATTTGATGGCGCTATTGGACCTTGTACGGTTACCAAAATCTAGGGCTGGTGGCAGACTATCAGACTTCCACAATTGGGGACAGGTGGGGGATTAAATTTGTAGAAGTTGCCAGGCCAATGACACAAACAAGAACGTATGTTGTGGGTACGTCTCCCTCTGGTTCTTTGTACCACACCGGGAAGGGAAAGAAGACTAGATTACCAGAGATATGCGAATAAACACACTACGGCCAGTTTTATAGAATGTCACGACCTAAAAGAATATTATTGGAATGTTGAAGGAAACTTGGGAAGCTCCTACAAAAGGTACCATACAGAATACAAGCACAGATCAGACAGCAAGGAAAATACCTTGGGCTTCTTACTGGACACTAACTGAGACACAGTTTGAACAGGGTTTTCCACGTTCTTGAATGCAAATTTGGGATCAAAGAATCGACTGTCGATTTTATCAGGAGCAAGGTATCCTGGGAAATAAGACAATCAGGAATTACAACAATCATCAGTAGTGGAGGAGCAAAGCAATGAGCTCAGCGCTAAGGCCTTATACACACACAGGGCTCTCATGTGAAAGTCTGAACAGAATCCGTATGTATTCAGTGGTGAAATCTGCAATCTTTTAACCCTTTCCAATCCAATTTGTATCCTGGTTTTCCTAAGGGGCTTACTCTTTTTCTGCCGTTATACAATGGCGCTATCTGCTGGCTAAAGCCAGTACTGCATGAGGTGACACGTTGGATAGGCTCCGACAGCAGAGAGGCTGGCAATATGCAGTAAGAGAACCCCGACGGACGTCTTCCAACATCGGAGCTGTACAGCCTTAAATCATAATGTCTTTAGATGTCAGACAGTGGATTGGAAAGGGTTAAAAACCTGATTACATGTTATGGCACCAATCTGGCATCTTCATCAGGTGTAAACTCACCTAATTGCTGCGAATTGGAAATCTGCGCGTTAAATAAAGAAAAACCGCCTTAACCCCTTGAGTGGCAGGTTTCCTACCACCCTGTCGTGCCCACCAGGGCAGGTTTTTTAAAATGGTCTAATCATTGAATTTCAACTAGTTTTGCAGTTGCGTCTCAAGAGCCATAACTTTTTCATTTTTCCATTGACATGGCCATATGAGGGCTTGTTTTTTGCGGGACAAGTTGTGATTTTTTAAACAGGGGGGAGGAAAAAAAGAAATGGGGAAAAAAGAAAAAAAGGGGCCATGTCATTAAGGGGTTAAATAATGTATTAACTTCCTTCTCTGGGTCATTACGACGCACACGGATACCACATGCGTGATTGTATTTTTGATTTTTTACAAAGTAAAGGGAGACAAGTGTTTTTTAATTTTTTTAGTAATTTTTTTTTTTTTTGTCCCTTTAGGGGACTTCCACAGGGACCCATCAGGACCCCTGATCACATTCCGGGGGTCCGATGGTGACAGCCCTTTTCATGCTGCAGTGACAACCCTTTACATGCTGCAGTCACATAGACTGCAGCATGTAAAGGGTTAACACAGCAGAGATCGGAGGTTTTCTCTGATCTCTGCTGTAAGAGCAGGTACCTAGGTGTCCTCTGACAGCCAAGCACCAAGCTCTCCCTGCCACAGAGACCATCGGCTTGCTTCTGACAAGCCGATGGTCTCTATGGCAACTTGTAAACAAAGCAGGACATTGCCGACATGTCGGCAATATCTTCTGCTGGTTTTTCAAAGCCCTTGCACTGCTCTATATGGGTCTGTGCAGGCAGAGCACACTGTCACAGCTTGTGGCATTGTGCTCTGCAGCTCCCATAGTGATACATAGCCCGGAAATCTTCCGGGCTATGTTGCTATGAGCAGTGGAGCTCGTCCCCGGAAAATTTCCGGGCGTGCCACTCAAGGGGTTAAAGGGCTACTCTAGTGAAAACACATTTTTCCATGCGTGCTCCCCTTACCCGATTGCCTGTCACACTCTGGGGGTCTCCTCATGCTGTGTAGCCCCCTTTCTGATGCTGATCAGACACCAACTTGAGGCTGAGATTTTTTTACTTTCACATCTATCCCATAATGCATCCTCACAGCATTAATTAGCTAAGGTTATACCATTCTGCCTGTAGAGTGAAAGTTTAATTATCATTACCTTCTATAGTGACCTAAGTAAGCTACAGACCATAAAGCCCCATTTACACGTAATGATTGTCGTTTGAACGAACCATTTAACGCCTTTTAGGCTTTCAAAGGCTGAGCGTTTACACCTAAAAGATACTCATTTCCAATCCTTGCCATTTCCCTCATTAGCTAGGTAAGCACTGTATATGTTGTTTGCTCCGGTGGGCGTATGTTTATGCAAGGAATCTCTGGCCTGGAGGTTTTTAATTAGTGCGAAGAAAAGCCATTGTCTTCTGCCGCATAAGTCATTGTGTTTAGCTGGGCAAACAATCACCCATCCCCTCAAGTCGTTTGAATGACTGAACAAATGCCATTTAACCCCTTAGTGACGGAGCTTTTTTGCTTTTTTCCATTTTTGTTTTTTCCTCCTCCCTTTTAAAAAAATCGTAGCTCCTTTATTTATCCATCGACGTCGCTGTATGAGGGCTTGTTTTTTGCGGGACGAATTGTATTTTTCAATGGCACTATTTAATGTACCATATAATGTACTGAAAAACTTTTAAAAAATTCTTAGCGGAGAGAAATGGAAAAAAAAACGACATTCCACCATCTTTCGGTGCGTCCTGTTTCTACGGCGCACAAACTGCAACAAAAACGACCTGATATTTTTATTCTATGGGTCAGTATGATTACTAGGATATCAAACTTATATAGTTTTTTTTTTTTTTGCTGTAGTACTTTAATTTTTTTTTTTAACATATTTAATTTTTTTCAATTATTTTCTGCGGTCATTTTGTGTGCGCAATAACGTTTTTATTTTTCTGTCGACGTAGTTGTGCAAGGGCTCAATTTTTGCAGGATGTCCTGTAGTTTCCAATAGTATCAATTTGGAATACATACAACGTTTTGATAGCTTTTTATTGCATTTTTTCTAGGAGACAGGGTAACTAAAAAAGTGTATTTCTGGCGCTCTTTATTTTTTTTTCGGACGACGTTCACCTTGCAGGAAAAATAATGCGCTACTTTGATAGATCGGACTTTTACGGACGCGGCGATATCAAATACATATTTTTATTTTATGATTTAGATTTTTTAATAATGGATATGGCAAAAGGGGGGTGATTTAAACTTTTATAACTTTTTTTTTTTACAATTTAAAAAACTTGATACTTTGAAGTCCCCCTGGGGGACTTTAACATGTGATGCTTTGATCGCTCCTGCAGTATGACGTAATGCTATAGCATTACGTCATACTGCTTTTTTACAGGCAGTCTATCAAGCCACCCTGTGTGGATGGCTTGATAGGCAGTCTGCTCAGGCAGCCCTGGGGCCATTCATTAGGCCCCCGGCTGCCATGACACCTGCACGGCTCCCCCGATCTCACCGCGGGGGGGGGGGGGGGGGGGCCGTGCGGGACCCTCAAACAGCGTTCGGGGGATTTAAATGCCGCTGTCAAAATTGACAGCGGCATTTAAAGGGTTAATAGCCGCGATCGGCCGAACGCGGCTATTGCCCACGGGTGTCAGCTGTAATAAACAGCTGACGCCCGCGCTGTATGGAGGGAGTTAGCGGCGCTACCTCCCTCCATACACGTCCTGCAACAGCAGGACGTAGTTTTACGATAGCGCCGTCACTAAGGGGTTAAACGTAACGACAAGCGGACGAACTAACGACTATTTTTATGCCGGCTGAAACTCAGCGATAAATGTCAAGTGAATGAGTAATGCACGATGGCTTCGCTCAAATTAGCTCGTTTCAACGAAATTTTGAGCAATAATTGTTGCGTGTAAATGAGCCTTTAGTATACAGTCAAGAGGAAGAGTTGTGATCTCCTCTATTACAACTGTGTGATCATCATTAGTGACTGTGATAGGACTGCCTATAGCCTCCTGTAAGTTGTTTCAGTGGTAGATCCATGTAACAGCATCAAACAGACTGAGAATCTGACTAGAAACTGAACACATAACCCCAAGTAGATCTGAGCTGGTCAGAATTGAGATCACATGACCATCTGATGATTCAGAAAGAAAGAATTAACTCAGATAACCCTAGTTCACTTAAACATACTAGGGGGGGGGGGGGGGGGGGATAGCTACATAATGAGTTTTTTTTCTTAAATCACAGGAGTGTCCCTTTCTCAGTAGTTAAACATGCAGATTTTTCTTGAAACCTGCAATGGATTTTACTGTGACAGATTTCTGTTGTGTGAACCTGCTCTAAGGTGCTAATCACAGTATAGATTATTCTCTTCAGGACTCTGGAGATCTGACAGCAAGTATAAAGTGGTCTACAGATCTATTCTTGCTGTTCAAATACCAGATAAGGGAGATGAAATAATACCTCTACAGCGCCACCTATTGGAAGGCAGCATTCCTTCAGGCTAAAGTCAAACTCTTTATACAAGCCTTGTAACAATGATTGGGACTTAAAAGCAAAGCCAGACTCCATGAGACACTGCTCTGCGACTTTCGCTCCCCGCCACTCATCATTTGGTGCCCCAGGTGATTAGCAATGCCCCAGATTATTTAGCTAAAAGTTATACGCAAGAATATTCTCAGACCATCAATCATGCCTAAAAGAATATTGCAAAATTCTAATTTGCCCCAAAGTGTTACTAATATTGTATCCACCAGTGTGTAACGTAAAGCCCATCTACACACGACTTACCTTGACACACGACGAAGATCTCGGCACTCTCACTGCGGGACGCCTGGGGTTTTGTTGAATTCACTTTCTTGAAAAAGTTTTTCAGGATCCAAAGTAAAGACTGATAATCAGCAGAGCGGAAAACCTTCGTAATAAACCAGCCGCCTCTTGCAAGACAATCACAGGCAAGCCGCAATGCCATCAGAGACAAATGAACTGCAAGACAAGAAGACACAAGGTCACAAACTAACCATACTAGCCGCAGCAACACAGAATATATAGGAAGCTTCTTAAAGGGCCAACCAGTGATACTTTACTCAGAACACCCAATTACAGGAGGCAGTGGGCAGTATCAAAGGGGTTTGATCTCTATGCAGAGCACCTTCATTGTGGACGTCAGCAGTGGTCTGAGATTATAGAGGTCACTAAAGTGATCTGTACTTAGGATTGGAATGCCCCACTAAATTGCTGGAATCCTTGGGCTAGGGTCACACAGGGCGGATTTGTTGCGGTTTTTCCGTTGCGGTTTTGACGCAGAACTGCTTCTGCGGCAAAACCGCTTCAAAGGTTAATTTGGGCTTACGAATTTTGCTGCGATTTTCGTGCAGAAAAATCCGCAAGCGTTTTTTTTCCGCAGCGCTTTTTTCCTTTTGTCGCGTATTTGGTGCGGTTTTGGCTGCGTCCATAGAGGTCTATGGACAAAAAAGCGCTGCGGAAAAGACCAAAGAATGAACATGCTGCATCTTTTAAAACCGCGCCGCAGTTGCATTTCTGCACTGCGGCTGTGCGGAAAAAATCCGTCCTGTGAGAACAGCTTTTTGGCAAATCTCATTTGTGCTGCATTGCACTGCAAACGCAGCGGTTTTGCCGCAGTGCGGATATGCAACGGCAATCCGCGGCAAATCCGCCCTGTGTGACCCCAGCCTTGTAGTTATACGATATGAATGCACTGTAGGACTGCCGGTGCCGATACCAATCAACTGGGGTTTACCGATAATCACAAGACCTGCATAGGTCAACATATAACCCGCCCAGAGACAGCGGGGCGGCTGCAGAGAATTCATGTACCTGGCTTAGTGTAGCAATCCTAATATATACAGGGAGCACACTTGGCGGAGCCCCGCAATCTGACCACCTACGTGGTTTACGGTAGACACCAGAACTACTTAAAAGGTATTGCAGGAAACTACAAAAACAGTTCAGATTTATTTTTTTTTTACCAGAAACAGTAGGGACAGCGCTGATCTCACACAACCCCTTTAACGAAGTTTGTCATTGGGGCAGGCACAGTATTTCAGAATTGATGGTGCGAGCTATTTTCCGACAGACTTGCTGACTGCATCCACTATCACATGGATCAGTCATTCTGGTTTGGAAAACCTTGCCTAGATGCTTTCTTGTAGCGGCAGCTTTGCAGCTCTACAGAGGAAGGGACACTTGGTACTAATATGTGCGCCAGCTGGGATCCAATACCCCCAGTTACACCCCTACATACAGGCAGGTTCAATAGATAGCTGGTGCACCAAACCCAACCTTGTGAAAATGCATCATGGATCCAGTTAGCTCCCACATTTGGCGCTCCGTCATTCAGAACCACATCTGCCTTCCACGTCTGCAGCTGCTTCTTCAACACCTTTAGAAGTAGAGAAGAAAAACAAACAAAAAAAGAACTAATGACATTTTATGCAAAGTGATTGTAAATATGCTGGAAAGGGACCATGACTGAAGAACCGCATTCCAGTCCCATGATAGGAAACACATTGGGGGTGGAGGGGGGAGGGATTTTAAACTTCTCACGTCACCCATCTTAACACCTCACAGTGAACGTCTTGTTAAAAAATAACCCCATTAGTATCAACGATCTAATAAATGTAGCAGTCTTCATTTACATCAATATAGTGTAAAAAGCATAGACTAGAAGTCAAAGCCGCGACAGAACAGATACAGTAGCAGAGATTTAAAGGCGTAATCGCACCAAAATCATTTACCACCGATCCACAGCATGGGCGATTAGTGTATGATCATTGGAGGTCCAACCGCTGGAACCCCCAGGGATCCACAGCATGGCAGACCCTGAGCCCCTCTTAGTAAATGTCCAATTGAAGTAAAAGTAGAGGTGGTCAAGCATGCAGACTGTGGTTCCATTCACTCAGGGTTCTTGGGGTACCCCAATCTCGTGATCCCTGGGGGTCCCAGCAGTCAGAGCCCCAGTGATCATATACTTCTTGCCCATTCTGTAAGCAGGTGATAATGGACTTGTCCCATCTTGCCTAGGATTTCATGACATTTAGAGATTTACTTTACAGCTGCTACATTGACTTCTATGACAGATGGTTCTAAGCATGCTCTGTGATCTCTGCAAAAGCCACTATGCAGGAAGGGGGGAGGAGGTGCGCTGTGACCAGCACTTATTGTGTATGGTGAATCCTGTGTCATCTATACATAGCTGTCACTTTTTATTGTAATCCTGTCTATAGTGATAAGGAGAGATCTGCTGAAAAGTTCTCTACAGAACAGGAAGCGTCAGCCTATTTTAAGGCTTAGCGGTCAGTGTGAAAACTGCAGGACCTCTGCCATTACAAATATCCGTTTCTGCAGGTACATTTGAACCACTACATGTTAAGTGGTAGTAAAGGTTCAGGCTTAACATGACTTTTGGAAAAAAAAGAGAAAGAGCAATTTACAACAAGAACGATCGACCGAGCTTCTTATGTTACATATGGTTTCTATATTGCTTAGATATGCCACAATGACCACAGTCTAGACAAAAGGGACCATGCAGCCAGTGCCACTCGGGACCTGCAGTTGCAATAGACCCAATTTACTTCAGAGATCAGTGCATGTGGGGAGAACCCCTTTAAAAACATGATAATGTATTTTGATAGGCTTTCATCACATACATTGTATACAGCTAGAAATAAGTTTCCATGAACTTTAACCCCTTTTTAAGTCAAAGCCTGTGGGGGTGGGGGGTGCATCACCGGCATTACCTGTCTGCAGGACTCGCTGGTTATATCGTCCTGTATAGTTACAACATTAGGGATTGGTTTAATTGCCACGAGATCAACTCCTACAAAAAGAGAATTAAGATAATGGGTAAAAAGAAAAAAAAGAAAAAAACACATTTCAGATTATTCCTTTAAAAAAAATAAAAGAAAAAAAATAGGGAAGATAATACAATATAATATAATACTCGTGTGCTTCGGTCTGACCAGCAGAAACATTCACATCTGTTAGAATTAATGGGGCATTTATTGCAATGTATTAATACCTAAAGTGGAAGGACGCCAACACTGCTCTCACATGAGCGAATTAAAGGGATTGTGTGGTTTCAAATTAAACATTTTTTAACAACTGGGCCTCATGGGACGCAGCTGACCGCTTCCACTGTCCTGTCCCTTGCTGGCAGAAGTCAAGTGACTGCTGAGGCCAATCATGATCCTGAACTCCTGGCATCATGGCGCCCAGGATGTGAGCGCTGATGCCAAGACTTCAGGAAACGTACAGTCTCTAATTGGCCTCAGCAGTCACCAGACTTTCGGCTGCCCTGTTCCCAGCCGCAGCAGGGAATGGTAGCCGGTCAGCTGTGCCCCAGGAGGACAAGGACAGGCAAGGGTGTGCTTTTTTTCCCCTCAACTTAACTCCTGTCCAGCCTTTAAAAAGGTTTAGCTTGAAACCAGACAGCCCCTTTAAAAACGCATTTTTGTGAGTCTACTGCCCTTAATTGGGGTTTTAGACTCGCGGCTAGGTCAGGACACCGGTACGTAACACGGGCGCAAAAACGCACCAGTGTGAAAGAGGGCTTAAGTGCTCTATTATCCATAGTCTGCTTTTATTCGAGTAATACTGCCACTCCTGTACACAGGCCGAGTCTGGTACTGCAGCAGCTGCCATACCAACAGCCCGTGGACAATAGAAGGATTATCCCTAGAATGAAAAGCACACCATTTTTTTTTACTATCAAACCAGAAAGCCTTGTTAACAACTGTCACTTACCTATTATAAGACTGGAGACCGGCATGAACTTTGAGGCGACCTGCAGCCTGGAATAGAAGAAACAACAGGAGTTTCGTTACTCACTTGAAAAATCTTTTTCTCACCGAGTTCATTGGGGGACATCGCTCCCACCCAGGTATCATTTTAGGCTTCTTCTGGATGGGTTCCCTCTTTTTCTTGGTGCTGATTTAACAGGATTGTTTAAACTTTTCCTGTTTACCTTATTTGGTTTTTTCCTACTGTTTGGTACAAATGGATTCGCTCAGAGCTCGCAGGAGCAGCTAACATTTTTTCCACTTAGGCCCAACGTCCACGGGCAGATCTGATTTGCGTAATCCACAAATCAAGCCGCCCATAGGGATAAATGGGCGTCCGCAAATGAAATGATGTAGATTTGATTTGCGGATCTTTCAGTCCGGAAAAAAAGCAGCGTGCTCCATTTCAGTGCAGATCCCCCACGGACAGCTTCTATTGAAGTCAAGGAAGCCATCCAAGCCGCGGCCAACCCTGGACTGAATTGCGGACAGGTCACGGGTTCCGTGGGATAGCAGGAGTTAAAAAAAAAAAATTAAACCAGAGTAATAGCTAGACACTACATAAAGCTCTGAATTTGGAGGTCTTTGGCCCGAAGAAGGACAAGCCTATTAATGTAGGGTCCCATTTAAAGAGGACACTTGTTGGTGGCAGATGGGCTCTCACAATTTGATCAAAATGTGTGCCCAGAACCTCAAAGTTTAAAAGTGGCAAAGGGAACACACACAACAGACATGGGAGAGACTATTACAGGTTGTCGACTGTAAGGTTTGGGAAAATCCTTCACACTGCAGACCCACCTTGTTCATGTACTACATCCATGCTTAGCGTATGATCACACATTGTGAAGTGATCCCGCATGAAGATCTGCATGTGACTTCATTGCAGATTTTGGTGTGGATTTTTGTGCATGGCAATGAATGAAATCCACGAGGAAAGTTTGTTGCTTTTCCGAAACAGATATAGCAGGTCTATTTTCTGCTGCAGATTTTTATTCTTGCTGTAAGTGAAGGGGGTTTGTTAAAACCCCATTCACTTACATGGTTGCAGAATTTCAGTGTGCGTTCTGTAGCTGAAACTACACAGCAAGTCCGCTGTGCGTGAACTCAGTTTTATATACATGTAGCCAAAACTTCCCTAGCAATATCAGCTATTCGTCAGGAGTTTTCAAAAGCTGGAACTACAGCGATCAGCTGCCCAAAAATAAATGACTTTGTAAGACAATCCACACAGGATTATACAGGGGAACAGATTCCTGTTACATACTACAGCAGCCCATACAACTGTGCTTTAGCACCCCCTCCTGCAAGTTTGGGTAAGGCATTAGCAAGCGGACACTTTTTTTCTTATATGTTCCCCTCCCATTCTCAGAGACCCTTGTGTTATTTTTAGTCCCTCCTCTGGTGGGACAGGTGGTGGGCAACTAAAGTCATGTTGTATGTGACAATAAGTTGCTTTGCAGCCTTTTTCCTCTTTTTTTAGATATTGAATCCTTTGTGCATAGTGGGCACTGTCAGAAAACAAACGTTCTCCAGGAAGCTCCCTTTGGGCTGCAGTGCAAAAAAGAAATGTGCACAGGCTAAGGCCTCATGTTCACGGGCATGCGCAGATTACAAGTGCGGAATCCACCTGTGCCCGCAGCCATGGACATTTTCTTAGCTGTACGGATGCGGTGCCGGTCTTCTCCGTCTCGGCTGGAACTTCTTTCTTCTGCACGGCGCGTGCGTGCTGGTGTGCCGGCTGGCATGCATTTAAAAAAAAATTAAAAATCTTGCGCCTTCCCGCGGCACATCCGCAGTGTCAGCTGTGAGTGTGCCGCTGATCAGACGGCTTCCATTGACTTCAATGGAAGCTTTCCATGCGGGAATCTGCAGAAAATGGAGCATGCTGCAATTTTTTCCCCCGTGCGTGTGATCCGCAAATCGGTAAAAACTACATCCGCAGGTATTTAATTACCTGCGGATGCCCAATGTTGTCTATGCGCTGATTGAACTGCACATTGAGCAAGACGCACCCAAAGATGGTGGAATTTAGTTTTTTGCCTTTTCATTGCACTTAGAATTTTTGTAAATGTTTTTCAGTACATTATATGGTACATTAAATTGCACCATTGAAAAATACAACAAGCAGCCCTCATACAGCGATGTTGATGGATAAATAAAAGAGGTATCATTTTTTAAAGGGGGGGGAAGGAAAAAACAAAACTGGAAAAAAAGGCCATGTCCCTAAGGGGTTAAAATGGCTGTCATGATGCAATACCATTCATAGTATGATCAAGAACCAATCACTTCAAAGACGCTGTTATTGGCACTAAGCTTTTAGGACCACGTGGTGCAGCATTTAAATGTTTCTCTCAATAACAAATTTTTTTTATTGGAAGTGCCGAATTCCTTGGGATTTCATGAAGTGCATACTAACTAAGAGTGGGGTCACATCTGCGCCCGGGGTTCCGTTTTCCTGCTCTGTTCTGGTAGAAGGAAAGCGGAATCTCTGTGACTTTTAACGACTCTGTCTCAGGACAGAAACGAACAGTCCCGAATGGACCTCATTGATTATAAATAGGGTTCATTCAGTTTGCGCTCAGCGGCCTGGCTTTTGAACGGAAGAAAAAGCGCTGCATGCATCGGTTCTTCTTTCGGTATTTTCAGCCGGATCTACGGTGGAAACTCTGGCTGGAGGTTTAGAAGCAGATGTGAAGCTACATTTACACATAGCAAAAATCGTTTGTCCAAGCAAACCAATAAACGATGACACAGTTCACTCAGTTTAAACAACAATACATTGTTTATTTTTTTTACTGGATGGTTCGGTTCTCTGTACCAGTGAATAAGGCGGAATGAACGATCGGGGTTTAAACCAAACGATCAGCGAACGAACCAACAAAATTGTTCATCATTGGCTGTGCTCACACCATCATTCAAATTCCAACAATCCAGCAAATTTTTATTTTTAAACGATAATCGTTCTGTGTAGAAGCCCTTTTAGAATAAGGACCAAGGTATTTTACTGCCCCACCATGACTTACCACCCTCCGGGGGCTGCACACAGATCAACGAGCGCTCGGGCCTTCTGCAGGAACTGAAACTTCCTATTAAGCTGAATGAGCTTAAACGCTGATCGAGAGCGGTACCCTGGGGACAGGAGCAGAAGAGTAAGACATGAGGGGTGAGCGGTCATATCACAGGCGTTATGCTCCCCTCCGGAGGCGACAGATGAAGAACAAATTGATACCTGTTTCCTTTGCCAGATGATAAAATTTATCCTTTCGACTCTTTCCTACTTTTCCTTTTTTGCCCATTGTGGAAGCCGGATGTTGGTGGAAAACTCTGGGGGAAAAATAGTAAGATTTAGTTAATAAAAACACATCTGTAAGCAGATACTGTCCTTACCCCAACCCCAAATCTCCACTACAAGTACTTCCATGCCAGTTTGTTACACAAAGAGTGATTTATAATATACCGCAGCATATAAGCCTGGTGAAACGTCATGCTGTGGCACAAGAAGGCGCCACTTTACTTCTCTCTTGTCCATGTGTTTTATGACAGTCGGTGAAGCAAACAAGTAGTGCCACCCAAGATACTCGAGGGCATTGAGCCTTTCCTGGAGACCATATTTATTAATTGCATCCACATTCCTTACTCTTCTAAAGTAAGCACATGTCACATTATACACTCATTTAGCAGTACTTCATGATTTACTACTTTCAAGGCGTTCTCCACTGTGATTGGACACTATACCTTTCTTTGTTCTATTTTGCACTATTAATACAGCTAACACTGGGCTGATCCCCCAGGAAGAGCACAGTGGCAACTTTACACGGTTGATGGTTTTTGTTCTTTCTCCGACAATGATCATTAATTTGGACACGTGAGAGAACTTGGATCCTGCGAGCCTTATTGCTGATTCTAAATTAAAAGCATTACTCCAACAGCTTCTTGCATAGCGATTGAGGGCCTTGGGTCTGTTAGCGCTGTGTACATACCCTGCTGTTCCTGTTGCAGAATTATTGTGGCTGTCATTCGAGAGGGGAGAGGGGGCAGCAGCTGCTATAGGGGAAACAGGGCTAACATTGTTCTAGAAATAGTGTCTGGCACAGATACTGATGGCACAGAAGATGTGAAGGCACTCTGGCTTTCATTATTAGTGAATCATTGCAGTTGGCACTGCTGCTGCTATGGGGATATAGGGCTGCCGCTGTTCTAGAATTATTACAGCTGGCATTGATACATTGGCCCCATTGAAAGCAGTGGGAGAACACCGTAATGCCCTGCTGTGGCTGTGACAGTTGCAGCGGGGGATTCCTTCAGCCCCACAGGGATGCGAGGCTGTCATATTCAGGAGTTTCAACTTGTTCTCAATTGGACCAGTGGCAGCAGCAGCACCAGTCCCATTGAAAACAGTGAACATCGCAAGACTGTTATCGGTCTCACCAGAGTGCTGGAGCCCTGAGGGGATGGATTTTGCAGCAAAATGCACTTTTAAAAAACACACCAAATGGTGCAGGTTTTGATGCAGACTTTCAGCTGCGGCACAGGGAGGTAAACACATGACACTTGGGCTAGGATTGGCAAAGTTATTGTGGCTGGCACTGGGCACGGCTGCTCTTCCACCATCGTTAGAGCTGGCACATATACACAGGGCACAGGGCAGTGTCCAATCTAATGCCCCTGACAGGAATAGTTACAGCCGTGGCTTAGGCTGCTCTCACAGCGGTGTTAGGGTCAGTTCGGGGTCTCCGACTCTCTGCTACGCTTTGTAGGAGAGAAACTGAAAAAAACGGACCCATTTTTTCCACCATTGATCTCAAAAATTAAAACAGCTCTGTTTGCTTCCAATCCATCAGATTTCAGGTTTTTTTGGAGGGTGGAAAAACAGCACTGCAGACCGCGCTATTCTCCCGTCCAAAAAAGAGGAATCGAACGGAACAGAAGCCTTTTTGTGTTTTTAAACCCAATTGAAATCAAATTGGCAAAGAACAGACGTTTTATTTCAGTTTGGCACTGTCACGTCGGCGCCGGATCTTCCGATTGGAGGTTCTGAAGCAGATCTGGCACAAAACACAGCAAGAAATAGCGCAGCATGCAGCACTTTTTCATCTGGAAACCAAACGGACCCCTTTATAGTCAATGGGACCCATCCGGTGCTGGACCGATCCGTTCGGCTGCGGGGATTCCCCAATCCTGCTCTCCGAACAAAGCAGGAAGCCAGATCCCCAATATAGATGTGAAAGCTTTTCTCCCTCCCAAGAAGAGGCAGAGAGGGAACCCCTGAGCTGACCCCCGCAGCTGTGAGAGCGGCCATAGATGCAGTTACTGCTACTCTGTAGGAATACTCTCCATATATACTTGTGGGGCGGTATATACACTGCGCCCGCCGCCTACTTCATGCCCGTACACCGGGGTGCCACACTCACCACTTGTTACCCGCCGGCCCGCACTCACCACAGGTCCGCGACTCTTCTCACTGCTCTGTTGTCACGTGGAGCGCGTCCTGCTGGCAGCGACTTCCGGCGCTTAGACATGACGTCACGCGTCCGGCAGCGTGTGCTGAGTGCTGACTGCAACAGTTCGCCCCCTAGTGGTCATTGCCGGAATGGTTTCGCGATAGTTTTGATCACCTGGCCCCCTGCAGATCCATTTTCATGTCTTCTTCATAGACTAGGTTTTCTATTTGAGCATATGCGGGCATTTAGGCAATATAGAACCAAGGAACTCGACCCGATACCGCGCTTGTAAAGTTGCGATTCAGGATGCGAGTTCGATGCGTTTTTGTTTCACGTGTCGCCTTGCATCTATGTACTTTTAATCTTCACACACGTAAAAAGTGTTTCCGATACTTTTGAATTGTAAAAGTTGCATCGCACTCGCATAAAAATCGCACGACACGCGAGGGCGATGTCATTTACTATGGGAAGATCCCATAGTAAATAATGGGGATTACTTACAAGGAATCGCTCATAAATAGGCCAGGCGGTGAGTCTGCAATCGCTCATGTAAATAGACACATCGAAATCAATCTGAGTGCGAGTTCTATCCGTATCGCTATCAGACAGAACTCGCGTGTAAACACACCCTAAAGGGGTCCATGATCTGTTCACTCATTGAATGATTCTTTGCACTCCTGAATGTTCGCACAAAATATTATTCTCATGTGTGAAGCCCCTCCCCTAACTACGGGAAACTTTGGCGCCATAAACGCCCGGTAAATAAGCGTCTGAACTGCGTCACTGCAGGAGGAGGAAGCGAGACGCAGCAGAAATAGTATGCGCTGTTCAGCCGCACCCCAGAGCCACCCCAGCGATAGCAGGGACGCTCACAGTGGCATGGTGGCAGCGGTGATCGGAGGGAAGCAGCGCAGAAGGTATCGCTAGAGATGGAAGAGGAAGGAAGCTTCCCACAGGGCCCCAAAAGAGATGACGACGAAATGGACCTGAAAAGTCTAAATATGCCAGTCTCGTGAGACCGCTCTCACATGACTAAGTGTGCGCACGCTCTCACATGACTAAGTGTGCGCACGCTGGACAAACTTGTCAGACTTGGACTATGATGGATGTATGCGACTGGGTGATATATGTTTATATGTGTACTGGCAATGTCAGGGTTAATTATGTTGATTTGCGTGCTGATGCAGGGGTTAATTACCAGGGAGCGTTAACTTCTAGCTATGTAAATGTATGCACCGGGATGGCTGGGCGCATAGAGAGGTTACGTGATATGGAAGTGATGGACCGCGGTTAGTGCAGCTTTATTTGATGTACCTTGCGCCCCCCACGGTGCGCCGAGTCTGCGAGTAGGCGGAGCTCTGAGATTACGTAGAGATAGGAGTTATTGTCTGTATGATGCGCAGACGGCACCTGAGGACGCGGTTTGTGTGTGCGCCACGGACCTCCCAAACTGGAATATGCCGTACTACAAATGAGGATGGAGGGCCCTGCCGGACCGCGAGTGACGCATAGTGTTGTTGGGAAAGTCTGGTTAAAGTTATAATGCAACGTTCTAAGTATTACTGCCCTCCTGAGTAGCGGAACGCCATCCGTAAAGTCTCAGCTTAGAAAAAAGGTCATTTTTATTTAAAAAAGCGGATTCTGCCTGTCACCGCCGCGCCATACATTACCGTCCCCTGCTTCGTGAGACCCCCTAATAAGAGCCAGAGTAGATGTCAAAGATGTGTTAACAAAGATCTAGCCTGTCCTTTAATTACATGGACCCTTCGTTCGAAATCCCCAGGCAATAACGGCTGATCACCAGGAATTTCTGCGGCTATATCTATGGCAAGAACAGAATCACTTTAGCGCACGGCTATGGCCGGCTGCACACAGGCGGATTTGCATTGCTGTCCGCCACTAGATTCCACTGCAAATACCGCCACAGCATGCTATGGCAAAACACGATTTCCTCTACATGAGCAGAAGTCGATTTCGATTTTTCGCTCATGGAGAAGAAATCGCAGCATGCTGCAGTTCTGTGCGGATTCAGCACGGCTGGTTTCCATTGAAGTCAATGAAAGCCGTCCGAGCAGCAGCCCTTCCACAATCATCATTGTGGAAAGGTCCTGGGATCCATGTTATCGCCTAGCATCGGCGCAGCATAATCTGTACTGCGCATTTGTGCCGACCAGCACATCCGCAGCACACATTATGAAGACTGCGGACAGGTACACGGGGGTCACCAGCCAGGCGCGGGATCCCGCATGTGGAATCTGACCTGGCTGTGTGCAGGCAGCCTAAACCCAGCAAATAGGCACATGCCGGTCATTACGTGCACTAACCGTTTAGTAGACCTCACCGATCCTTGTGCACCAGGCCGCAGAGATGACGTGTACGTTAGATACCCTTTAAAGGTACACAACCCGGCCCTCAGAGCAAACAGCTGATCACCTCGGAGTCGCACACGAGACCCTCCGGCAAACAACTGATTTTGCCAAGGAAAGCATTAAGACAATCAGGCATTTCGGCATAGTGATCCTTCAGGTTACAGCGGCCCCCAGATACTAAATTTTCAACATACAATAATTGTTCTGGGGCCATTATAACTTAAAGCTAAACTCAACGTGTAATGTCGCAGGCCGTCCAGCTCTGCGTTGCGAGCATCTTGCTGGGAAATCTAGCCCACCAGCATGGACAATACACCGATCAATTGTATCTATTACCGAAGTGCGTGAACTGATTGCCTGTCTAGTAGCGCCTCCTTGCAGTATATTATAGTACTACATGTCCTGTACTGCCCATTACCTGTGCTGGGATAAGCTGTTCCTTTTGTTGGAGTAATCCCTTAATATAGGCGATACTGAAAGGGTATTGAAGGCTCATCAGGCAGGTATGCCCAATGATCTGTATGGTGCATCGGAGAAGAAAAGAACAGGGAGCAATTAGGTCTTGTTCCAGAGTCCTTGTGGAGGGAAGCAGCCCACTCACAAAAAGTTTATATTGCCCAAAAGTAGACCAAAGAAGTGCATCCTGGTCGAGTTCTATAAACAACCCCCCACGTTACACCTTACCGCAGTGCTACAATAACAAGTCATTATAAAAGTGTGATAAATGGAATATGACGCTACTTATTACTTTGAGAAGTAGTACAAAAATTTCTGATATTTAGTAATTATATATGTTCTCCAGGCAACGCTCAACCCCCTCCCGTGTATCACGGACACGCTGCTTTCATGAGTTTCGGACAAAGATGTATTAACCCCTTGAATAACAAGTGTAAGACATCATCTCAATACCTTTACACTTTAAACACTAGGTGAGGATGGCTCCATGTTATTCTTCTGGTGCACAGTGTATTCTGTAGTGTCAGGGTAATTCTAAGTACAGCACCAATTAGGCCCACCCCACTTGCCCGCTGCCGGCGGAAAGAAGAAAACACCACACAGAGGTCTGGTATCGTTCCTCACACGGGGACATGGCTGCGCTCTTTTATTACAGATTACATGAGATCTTATACCCTTTTGTCTCATCACCAGGAATGGGTGATGGGCTCATTGGCTAAAATTCACAGCATAACCATATATGGGAAGTCCGGATTTCCGGCCTGAGACAGTGAAAGTTCAGATGCATAGTTGAACGGTCTTTATCTTGATACTGGCGCCTCTGGCTTATGTACAGAAAATCACGTATTTAATTAACTCCAGTGCAAAGAATCAATTCTAAGAAAGCGGCCAAGTATGCATTCTCCATATCTCTTTTTTTCTCCACTTTAACCTTCATCCTTCATCCAGTATCTTTGGACATTCTTCCTCTGTTTGCCTTGCAAAGCATCTTGGCATATCTGATGTAAGGCGACATATAAGTTTTTCTCATTTTAACTTTGAATAGAACTTGCATACAGGTATTAAAGCATAAAGAACATATGGCAATATATACATATACCCTCACAGTAGGGTGCGCTGAAGACGCTGCTGTGCTCACATAGAAAGTGATTTACAGCTCCCAGCAGCTCTTGCTGGCACACACACTAAATAAATACACACACACGCGCACGCACACACACGCTTTATATGCATTAGGCTGGTTTCACATCCGTCAGAGCCTCCGGTTGGCGGTTCAGTCACAGATCCGGCTCAAAATACTGTTAGAAAAAGTGCTGCATGCAGCGGTTTTTCTTCTATCCTAAAGCCGGGCAGCTGGGTGAAAAGCGGGCGGACCCCATTATAGTCAATGGGTCTTACACTGTTCGGTTCCATCCAGAGACAGAACCGTTCGGCCGCAGGGATTCCTCTTTACTGCTCTGTGAATGTAGCAGGAAAGCAGAACCCCAAGCGCAGATGTCAAACCACCCTGAATTAGGCCGAATGCCTACAGACGTATTTGCACTACAGGATCTGCAGAAAGCGGTCATCTCCAGATCCCGCAGCAAATATCGCCAATAGGACATGCAAGGAAACCGCTTTTTCCTGCCCACAAGCAGAAATCAACCGATTTTCCGCTCACGGAGGAAAAAAAAAAAAGGCACAGTATGTCCTATTCTAGTGCGAGGCTCACACGGAGGGCTTCTATTGCAGTCAATGGAAGCCGTCTGTCCCGCTGCGAGTCGTGGAGGATCTAAGTTATTGCCGGTGCGACTCTTTGCACTGCGCATGTGCGGCGGCTTGCCAGACGGCACATCTACAGCGCAAAAAGACGACGCCGAACAGGTATGTGGAAGTCACCGTGGGGGGCACCGGGTCTGATTCCACTGTGAGCTTTCACTGCCCAAATCCGACCCTGCCGTGTACATTCGGCATTATGTGCTTCACTTTCTTTACTCTTCTATTTGTATTACTTTTTGTTAAGATTTTGCAGGCTTTGGAAACAATTACCATTTTTTCATAAAGTTATAGCGTCAACATATAAGGCCCAATGTTTATGGGCAAAATAGAATTAGTAAAACTGCATGGGTCTCCTGCCCGAGTGATCCGCACCCATAGGAAATTAAATACATGCGGATGTCTTTTTTCCCCCCTGGCACGCGGATCGCACGTGCGGGAAACCATCCGCAGCATGCTCCATTTTGTGCAGTTTTCCCGCACGGACAGCTCCCGTTGAAGCCAATGGAAGCAGTCCGGACCCGTGGCACACCCGCAGCTGTTATTGTGCTGTGCTGCAGGAAAACAGGAGTCAGAAGAAAAAAAAAAGCGCACAGCGCATGCACGAGGCCGGCGTGCCGAGCACATCTGCCGGGCAGAAGAAAGAAGATCCTGCCGCTACGGAGGGCAGTCGGGCGCCCGGAACTGCGGCAGTGGCACACATCGCAGGACACACTCACAGCTCTTACCCACCGAAGGGAGTGCAGAGATGACTTACGGCAGTTGTCTGGCCAAGGAAATGACGCCAGGGCACCTCGTCAGCGCCACCTGTACTGAAGCTGTGCGGTTAACTACTGCGAGCACGGAAAAGGAAACTTTAATGCGGTGTGGCTCAATATCCAAACCACTGGTGGGGGTGTAGCATGCCCCCTCCCCCAACACTAACCCTGGCCAACCCATATCGCTACCCTTTTCCCCGGTGTTGACAAGATACAATAGTATCCCCCCTATAAAGGATGAGCTCTACTTTTTCTTACCGCACAAAAAAAAAACAAAAAAAACCCCAAAAACCACACACCTAAAGAAAACTGTACAAACTTCAAAAACCTCTCATGTTTCCGCTAATTTTAACAGGTCCGGAAGCCCCATAGAGAGCATTCTGACGCAGAAATGTCCAACCGGTCCAATTCTGTTCTGTATGAAACATCCCCGAGTTGTGCCTCCCACTGATCACAGTGAGGACAGGGGAAGTAAGGCTCCCAGGCATCTCTCTGTGTAAAGGATGCAGCGTTCACATAGCGGTGCAGTTACAGCAGCTCTCCTAAGACTTCTGACGTTAGCTCCTGGCTCTTGTGCTCCAGGTTGCGTGTTTTCTACGACATTCCAGACCTTAAAGAGGTCTTGCAGGCAGCAGCCGCAGTCAGAGCCTAGGATACACCAGGTTTGATGCAGAAGCTGCTGCTCCGGCCCGCCCCCGCATTGGGGCCCAGCACTCATGTTGCAATCTGGGGTATCACTAAAACCAATGGGAGCTGCGCCTGCAATTGCAAGCAGCAGCCACTACAAAGGGGTTGGAGCAGCAGCTTCCACTCCAACCCCAATGTAACCGGCTATGACGGCATAAGCTGCCTGTCAAACCCCTTTAAGAACAGAATCAAAAACAAATGAAACTGAAGTCAACAGCAGCAATCCACAGATAGTCTACCCGGTAGGACGGCGTGACCTCCCCACCGCAGTTTGGGTCATTATCTTGCTGTAGAATGTTTACACGACATGAACAAACATTTCACAATGCTGATACACACCACAGACAAACTTGTATCAAAGTTTCCACAATGCAGGACTGCTGGTTGTAGACAGAACCAGGACGGCTGCACACGGCAGAGCCAGATTCCGCATTGCGCACTTCTGCAGCTGATCCCGGCTCTGACCCCACATACCCGCTTTTGCTGCACTGCGGATGACCACGGACGCTCGCCGATCATGCGCAATACAGGTTTTTGTTTTGTTTTTTTAAATATTCGTTTTTCCTGCACTGTTGCTAGATGATGCAGATGCCTGCAGACCCTCCGCAATTTCAATAGCAGAGGGGCTGCAGGTCGCACAGCTTCCATTGACTTCAATGGAAGCCGTTCGCAGCAAAATAGAGCACGCTGCGATTTTTCAGCCACTCACGGAAATCGCAATTAGTTTCCATGAGTGTGAAATAAAAAAGTGACTTTACATAGCATGCTTTAAAAGGCATTTGCTGCGGATCCTCTGGGCGGACGACCTCCGCAGTGAAAACCCGTTTGTGTGAAGCCTGTCTTCAGTGGTGGACGTACTGCTTCCAGGTAACATGAGACCCTCTCCACAACTCCTGGCACCACTGACCAGAGTCTAGTCTCTTAGCAGACTCAGCTGGTGTGGGCATTGCCAACACGCTCCCATGCACATGGCTGTAACACAGCAGCGGACACCCTCAAAAGATGTAGAGCTATAGTACAGCCCCTGTAGACTGATGGAGCTCTGCATGCCAGCAAAGTCATACAGCTTTATTTTTCCTCAGAGTTGGTTTCCATATGCCCCCCCCCCCCAAATAGAAAATACAATGTGGTATGCTCCATCAATATCAATTAATTATAAAAATAATATATACATATACACATTTTATTTTATAACAGGGCTTCCCTACATAGAATGCCTCTAGGATAAAGTGGGTCTAACACACACCACAGTATGAGAGGCAGCGTACAGCCGCACAGTTTTCCAATATACTATCAGTTCCTCACAGTTTAAGATCTTGCTTGCCGTCAGCAAATGGGAACCTTCATCGTTCACTTAAGGGATTAAAAAAAAAACGTGTGATTTCACACCACTCTGGCACATGCGTTGTAACAAGCCAAGCTCCTGTATCATCATCATCATCATCATCATGTATTAACAGGGGAGAGTGCAATATCAGTCCGAGAACGTCACAGATATCAGACTTGCAAGGCTGCGTTATATGCGAGTGCAATACGTTTCGCGAGAAAAATCACAATCGTGATTTTCACGTACTTGAAAATTGCCATTATGCCATATAAGAGCAAAAACTCCCCATGCCCGCATACGAGTGCGATGCAAATTATTTTTTCTGCTCCCCTAGGGAAGAATGGGCGATTCGTGAACAGAGTCGCCCCATAAAATAGGATGTGCAGCAATTATTCTCTTGCATCACTTCTTCTCGCATGTAAATGCATCAACTGAAAATAATGGGTTCTTTTTCCATGCATCTCGCAACATACAGAAACTGTGTGGGAAGGGGGCGGGGGACCAGGTATTGTCCGTGTAAACGCACCCTCATCATACAACCTGGACAGATTCTTATCCTCTAGAAGTAAACCATGAAGGATCCTACCGAATGAAAGCAAGCAGAGATCTTCAAAACCAGGAGAAATATAGTATCCTCGAAAGCTGGAGAACTTTACACTATATAAAGAATGACGTTTTCTAAAACCCCTTTAAAACAATGTAGAGGTGCAGAAAGGTTCCTAAACTACAGCGGATGAAGCAAGAGCTGCACAAGCGGGTAAGGGGACAGAGGGAGCTTTATTAAAAAAGAACAAAGTCTATAAAAGTGACAGCAGACGGTATGTACAAATGAAGGGGAAGCCTCAGCGTAATCCAGTCTGCGAGCTTCCTGCTCCTGGGTGCTCCGGGCTGTGGCGGTTCTGGAAAGGAATGAAAGTCCGGTCAGTTAATAACTCCTAGAAAAAAAGCAACAGAACACACGGTAAAGGGAGCGCCAACATGTTACACGTTCTTCTCCAGCCATGTATATCGCTAATATATCTGTGGGGTCCAACTGCCAGGACCCCCACTGAACCCCAATATGAAGGAGTTAAGCGCTACTGCTCCTTCACAGGCTTTTGCTGCACAACGTTCCCATCCCCCTGGGAGCAGGGACCCAAAATGTAGCTTCTAGGAGTTCTGGGCGCAGCGGGTGACCAAGAGCGCCGCCAGAGGGCCATCTGTATTTCTTGTTTTACCCGGCAAATCAAGTTCATATAAAAGTGAGGCCAGTAACCGTCGTGTAAGGAAAGTCCCACAAAAGCATTTGTTTTTTTTGCGTAATTCAATGGGGCTTCTCTCTCAGAAAAATATATATATCGCATGCTGCATGTTCCATTTTCGGTGTTGCAGTGCGTATTTCACCCACTACATCACTCTGCACGGAAATTCCACCCGCAGCTTCTTATCCTGGGATAAAGCAGCAAAGTGGAGGAACCGTTTTTGGGAATCTCTTCCTCAGCTATTGCTGAGCCTCTCTGCTAGATACACCCTCAGCGTTCAGACGTTTATCCCAGCAAGCACTGAGGAAGAGCTTCACCAAACTGCGAAACACGTTTACATGCTGGTTTTAATAGAGAATCCTGGTAATAAAGTAATGATATCATACCTGGAGGTGGCACCACACACCCAAAATAGTTTATGTCCTTCTACATGGCTAAAATGTTTACCCGGCTGGGTATAATGTTATTTGGGGTAAGCAGCACTTTCTATATTAGAGAGTCCTCTACCGTCTCTCCATTTTCAAAATCCGTAACATTTTATATTTTTCCGTTGACTTAATCATACGAGGGCTTGTTATTGTGCGGCGAACTATAGCTTTTATTGGTACCATTTTTTGGGTGCATATAAATGTAGAACTTTTTTTTTTTTTTTTTATTTGAGGGTAGGGAGAAAAAAAAAAAAAAAAAAGATACATACATCAATATTGCTGAAGTTTTTTTTCTTCCATCAGTGATGACCATGCAGCATAAATGACAATTTTTTTTCTGCTCGTATCAAATAGAAAAATTTCCCCCTGTATTGTGAAATACAGCAGATTATGATGAGTATAAGCAAGTCGAACGGACTTTTAAATAGCACACTTTGCTGCTTTTTATGAATGGAGAAACATAGTAGTAGTTAAAGGGTTACTGATTAATGATGTGACGTGTTATTCCACATGAAGCAGAGGGCGGCTCCGAAAGTCGGCGTCTGAGCACTCATGTGAACCTTAGTAATGTATAAATTGTGTACGGTGCTGTTCAAATGTATGCCTGAAGAGAGCGGGTAAGCCCGCAGAAACGCGTAGCAAAAGAACGAATAAATTATTTAAAGTTATCTACGGACAGTGTGTCCTTTATCTCTGCTGGAACCCACGAGCGCGGGGGAAATTTTTCTATTTGATACGAGTGGTTATATAAACAGCCCGTTACGGCTGTTAGCCCCAGAGACGCTCTCCGATAATCAGGATTCGGGACTCCAGGGACGCTACAAGCCAGCTCGGATACAAGGTGCCGGTCAATCTCCTGGACAGGAGTTTTGACCGAGCACCAGGTGAGTACTTAAAAGTATCTCACATCCTTTCAAAATCGTTTTGTGTGAATAGGCGCTGATTCTTGTTATTTTAATTTTTTTCTGCAAGTTGGTAAAATTAGCATACCAAAATGTACATAGATATATTTAATGTATTTACTTTTTTTAGGTATTTTCACCTAGAAGTCCTAGAACTTTTCAATTTTTCCATCGACTGACTTTTTTGCACAACGAGCTGCACTTTTTATTGGTACTATTTTTGTGGTCCATATGGCTTCTTTGATCACTTTTACGGGAGGCAAAAAACAAAAAAAAGCATTTTTATATATAAAAATTGTGTTTGCAGCAGGATAAAAAGTTAGTGTAATTTATTGTACGGGTCGTTAAGGATACAGTTATACAAAACGTGGGTTTAATTAAGAAAATTTTATAAACAAAGAGAAAGTGCACAAATGTATACATTTTTTCAAACACTTTTTTTATGCCCCTGTAGGGAGCTTGAGGCTGCAATACAACAGTCACATTATTGCTTCTCATAGCGATCACAGGCCATGGCAAACCCACAGGCCCTCCGCTTCTGAGCCCGCACCATCCATAGGACGTAAGGTTACATCTATTCATGGTAACCCCTTCCTGTCCAGGACATACATTTACGTCCTGTGGCGGGGAGGTGTTAATGTTGTGATGTTCTTGAATGCCGTGTGGCCAAGATCTACAGGCTGCAGAACGTTGCCCATGTGATGGTCTTTCAGACCACATGCCCCTTACCTTTTTTTTCTTCTTGTCTTTTTTCTTTCTCCTCCTTTCTGGATCGTCTTCTCTTTGTTTCTTCTTCTTTTTCCTGTGATCGGAATCTGACGGTGTTTCTACAGCAGATACGAGAACAGTGAGAAGTGGAGATTCACCCACCATGTGCAAGAAGCCCCCGTACAACATACAGACCTGGAGGAGCGGGCTCCTGTGTTCTGCTTTGCTTGTGTTTCTTATTCTTTTTCTTTGGGGGCTGTATGTGCATCAGACGACAGTGTTCTGGAAGCTGGAAGAGGAAGAATGTCAGGAACGCGGTACGTGAGGCAGGACAGAGCGTATACAATATAACGGTGGAGGCCATCGCACTAGACAGCGGTCACTACTACGCAGCAATGCTTCCCTAAGTGGGCTTGGTGGAGGCCTCTCTGGAGTTCTGCTGGCCAATTCCCAGTAAGGCTACACACACACAGGCAATATGGCGATTTTCATGCTGAACTAAGGCGTTTTCTTTTTTCGTAACATTTCCAAGGCTGCTGTCTAGCTGGAGAGAAAAGCCTTCTGCGTTATCCCCATTGCCCGGGTCACTTTCTACCGACACAGCAGCAGCCGACCACTCACTGCGCTCTCCTCCTCCAATGTACGAAGGTCAGTACTGTGGTCTACTGGGATCTAAAGCCTCAAAGTTTTAGGGGTATTGGGAGGAAATCACATCTTGGAGGTATATGAAGAGGTCCTGCATACTACTCTGGCTTTAGGTTGGGTGACATTTCAGGGGATGTCTATGTCCATCGCAGCAAGGCATGCGTCCATGAAAGATTTTGGCTCAGCATGGACAAGTTATCCACAGTGATGACATGTAAAAGGCCAATCAAGTCCTGTAGCTGAACAACATGACTGACACGGTCTTGTGCCGGGTTGTCCGTAGAGTGAACGGGCTGGGGTCCCATAAGGGGTCACTAGATTGTCTCCAGCGCCGTGTATTTCCCAACAGGCGTACTACAAGAATACATCCGACCTCACAGCTGGGTCACACCAGTAACCCTATATTTCCTCTTACCGGGCCTGCGTGTAGTCTGAATCCAGTCAGTAGTGCGCCCGTCAGCGGCGTGAAGGAATTTCCACAAATTGGGGGCTTTTCAATTAAAGATCGCAGACTGCTGTTATCCTGAGAGCCGGGGGTATCGATCATACCTGCAGGGAGGACAACAAGAAATGATAAGCCCAACATGACTGCTAGCATTGGCATCAAAACCTACAGGTCGTCTTCTGAACCCCCCTAGCTTCTGCCGTCTACATAACGTAGACGCATAACTGGCGACCTAGACCCAAGCAGAAGGGGGCGGCGTCCTCATTTATATAGAGCCTCTGTCCAATCACATATAGGCCTAATTCCCACGGGCGGATTTCCGCTGTTTATCACGCAGCGGAAATCCATGGCATTGTCCCGCAGCTATTAGGTTCAATAGAACCTAATAGCGCAATGCTTACGGTGCAGAATTCCACTGTGGAATTCCGCCCCGTGAAATCACCCGTCCTCACCCGGGCATGTTCTGTTTGCCGCGGGCATACGCACGGATGGCTTTCATTGCAGTCAATGGAAACCGTCTGTCATGCTATCTTCCGCTGTAGCACAGCAGAAAATATTGTGAAAACGCTTCCCAGCCGACAGACGCCCGCGTCACATGACGCAGTCAGCGCGCCACGTGACGCTGCCGGTGCGTCATCTCTGTGGTGGCGCCGTGACGGACTCCGCTGCAGTATTCCGCTTGCGGAGACAGTCACGGCCGTGTGCACTAGGCCATATAAGGAGTGATCCAAAGGCTCCGCAGCCTCAGGAGGAGCAGACAGGTGGGCACGTACAGTAACTACCTACTATAGATGTGGCAGCGAGGAGGGTAAATTCTGCCCGTAGCCACAATTATGGGGCGCTTACTGTAGACACATCCCATCTCGTCACTTATAAATCTACATGCAGGGAGAACCTAATAGTTGCTGCAGCAAAGTGTGGGCATTTAAAGGGCTATCCCGGCACAGACTGACACTTTAAAATAAGCCATTCTGTAATAGATGCATGCTGGGAGCTGTAACCGTCTGCTGCTGTGGTTACTGCAGAATGATGCATGGCAGACCAGCGACTACTAGGGACAAGACAAAAAAAAAAAAGAAGCGGGTCCGAGCGACAGGTAAGGTACAGGCTGCCTCTGATAGATTTCAGCATTTTCACAATCTCTATTTTGTGCCCGGACAGCCCCTTTAGTGAACGTTCACACATTGCGGAAACTGAGGAAACGTTTACTACTAAAGTGCTTGGGATTACAGCAAACCCTGCTCCCGTTTAGAGGAAAGCCGCTGCTGACTTCCTGTGACATTACCTGTCCCAACAAATACTGGGACCACAGCGGGGCTGCAGCGCTGGATCGTGGTGGCAGGGAACAGGCAAGTACCGCTCCTCTTCTTATCTTACGTTAAGGGGCACTAAAGGGGTGAGCTTTCAGTACCCCAACAACCACTTTAACCTCTTAACTAAGTTTAGGCTCTGGCTGGGGGGCACAGGCTCAGAAGCCAGAACACTGATCCCCGCTGTTAGTCCCTTACATGCTGCGATCACTGTAGAGTGCAGCATGTAAAGGGCTCAGAGAGAAGGCTTGCTCCCTCTGTGACGTCATCGGCCCTTCGTGATGTAATTGGGGAGGGCTGATGGGTTATCATGGCAAGTGGACACCAGACAATGACGTCCAAGCCTGCCATGGCCTGTGATCGCTATTGTAAGTGGCAATGCATTGCAGTACAGAAGTATTGCAGTGCATTATCATAGCGATCAGAGCTTTTCTGATTCAAGTCCACTAAAAGGGCATAAAAACAAAAAATGGAGGAAAGAAAAAAAAAACAACAAACTTTGACATATTTGGCATCATCGTATCCATAACAAACTGAGCGCACGGTTCATCCTGCACAGCAGAAACTGTAGAGCAACCCGCCCCCCCCCCCCCCCCCACATACAGAGCCAAAGTGCTTACTTGGTTCATGTCGCCCCCTTAAAAAAAATGCAATAAAAGTGATTGAAAAGGCCGTATGTACCCCAAAATGACAGCAGACAGAAAAATATAAAAGATATGCTGCGTCCCTATGGCCACAATAAGCCGTGTCACTGCAGGGTTAATAGGTCAGCCGGGGGTGCGCTGCGCTAGATTAAGTAGGCCCGCTGTAAGTCTCTCCGCGCGGCGGACCCACGCAGCGTTCCGTCTTACCTGGGAGGTCTGGAAGGAAGTTGCTCAGTTTCTCTTTGACTTTCTTGCCGCAGAACTTCCCGAACGAATGCTCCAGATTGTAGTGCAGGATGAGGTTGACGCTGCCGGTGAGATCCGAGAGGCCTGCGGGGAGACAGCGGACAGGAGTAACCGGGACAGCCCACCACTAGGGGCGCACTCACACAGGCACCTGTAAAACCGCTCGCCTGGGGACCGATACCGTGCGGTGTGCAGGGAGCTTCTGTGTAATGCGCAGGCATTTCCGTACGCTCACGGACCCTGGCGCGCAGAAGACGACACGCCGAGTACACGGTCACGGAACGGCATGAGAAATACACATCGCAACCAATGGATTCTATTCACTGCGGATTACGCCGGGGCGCGATCTCTGTTCACTGCGTATTACGCCAGGCTCACACGGGCGCGATGGCATCATGTATGACGCCGGGCGCAATGTCAGCATGTGTCACGCACAATATACGCCGTGATGGGAGCCAGGAGACGTCCATTGACTCATCGCTCCCGCTTGTGCCGTCATGGCATATGAAGGCCGGCTCACACCTCCATGTAGGAATTGCGCATTACGCTGTCTGGTAATGAATTACATGGCCTTACGCGGTTCCGCTCACATTAACGGGGTCGGAAGTGCGTCATCCACGAGCGCAAAATAAAACGCCGCAGGTTCTCTTTTGCCGCGTACATCCACGAGACGGCGCCCGATGGGCTCTACAGTCGCGGATATACCCGCACCCCTTACGTAATTACATGGCGAACCGTCTACGTGGCATCGCTGAGCGACGGTGCCGGAATTTAAAAAAAGACCAACACACAAACCGGTGCAGAGCGTGCGGTCGCCTGCATGAGTACAGTCATGCCAGTACAGTTCGCCATCAGCGGCCTCTCGTATGTTACCTCTGCAGCCGCCTACGGAGATGCTGCACACACATTTGCACGCGGCGGCATTTTTACGCCCCAATAGAAGGAAGGGTTCCCCCGCCCCCATAGACACCCGGATACTGAGGTGCCGGGGAGCCCCACACAGACAACCAGTGACGTCACCGCCGTGCAGCTGATGACGTCACCCTGTCGCTGCGCACAGCAGGGAGGACCCACCTGAGAGCTCTCGGAGGAGATAGAAGGGACCAGACGGCCGCCGGACTCCATCTTCCCCAGCAGGAACCGCCGCCAGTGACGGGGGAGGCGGTAGAGGAGGGCCGGGGACGGATGAGTTGGGCGCCCCAGAAACGGGATGAGGTTTACCCGCCCCAAACCCGACGCCGCCGGCAGCAGAGACCACCGGCGGCCCCCCCGGCCCGGAGGGAAGTGATGGTGGCGGCTCTGAAGGAACGAACAGACCGGAGAAGCCCTCCATCATCTTGCACGAACATCCGGCCAATCAAATGTGGCCTCTTTCCGAGCACCGACCAATAGAAACGTTATACTAAGGACCGCCCCCCTTACCTCAGGCCCTGCCGACCTCCCCGCCACATCCGGTGGGCGGGGCTGCTCCCGCTGCAGCCAATCACCAGCGGCGGACGCATTCGTCTGCACACAGATCGCTTCTAACCAGATATTTACAGAGGCCGTCTTCGGAGCCGCTTCTGATTGGCCGGACGTGTCGTGACGTTTGGTAGACCTGCTTCTGATTGGCTAGCTGTGTAGGCGGTGCTGTGATTGGTCAGCTGCTGCCCGTTGCCTGGCTTACTGCTGGTAGCCGCTCAGTCAGTATGGCGGTGATCGCTCCGCTGCTCGCTTTGGTGTACGCGGCGCCCGGCCTGTGGCGATGGGTGTCGCAGCCCTACTACCTGCTGTCCGCCCTGCTCTCCGCCTCCTTCCTGCTCATCCGGAAGGTGCCCCCTGTCTGCACCGCGCTGCCGAGCCAGCGGGAGGACGGCAACCCCTGTGACTTTGACTGGGTGAGGATCCTGCGGGTGTTGAAGGGCGCCGGGGATGCGCCCTCTTAAAGGGGACGCAGCACTTGTATGGTATCTGCTAATTACAACCAGAAAGTTCAAGATTTTTCAGTTTAGTTTTTTTTTTTCTAAAGTTTTTTTAAAATTTTTCATTCTCGTGTTTGCAGCTGACACTGGGGGCGGCCATCTTGTTTTACTGCAGCGCTGCGCTTTACGGCAGCCCCTTAGGGCCTTTCACAAAAAGACGTGTGCAGGGAGGGGGAGGAGGTAGCTGTGATAATCTGTCCGCTGGTCTCACCTTTCATTGTGAAGTACACAATCCAGTCTGGAGAAGCAGAACTGCAGTGTAAAGCAGGGGGGAGACTAAGGGCTTCTCTTTCACACCATTGATGTAAAGGGGTTTGTTCACAACTGTGCGGTTTTCTCGCGCCTTTCGGTCGGCGCCCCATCTTGGTGCTTATTGCTCACCCATTGAAATGAACGGGTGTAAATATGCCGAAAACTGCGTAGTCGCTGTGCGTCGTCTGCACGCAGAATCGGGGCCGCTTCTTTCGTATGTACTTAAAAAACGGATAATAGAAACGC